>NC_072738.1:44389293-44487614 GCF_026930045.1 Uloborus diversus | reverse complement strand
GTTTTATCCTTTTTTAAGAATTGTATTTATATTATCTGAAATGCTATTAAATTTTTTTGCACGTTAAAGATAAAAGATAAATACAAACTTGGCGACGGGGTAAATTTACGTGTTGACGTCTGAACACCTTTATATACGCACGTTCTTACTGAGTCTTATTTCTAAACGCGCCCAGGCGCTTTTTTCGCTCCGAACGGTCTCAAAACGTTTTAGTATTTTCAGGTTATTTAGTTTTGAAAACCACTATTTATTTTTTAATTAAGTTACAATTTCGTATCTTATAGCTTACAGTCATGTAGTGCTGTCTTTATGCCCGTTCAACTTTTACTTTATACACTAGTCGATCTGTAATAAATTTGCTTTATTTTAACGATGGTAAGACGCTATGTTCAAAACATTAACAGAACCACGTTAGGTGTCAAAATAAATATGCGTAAACGTGCCCCATGTCCGACGCATCGAACTTGGACTCAAAAATAATTTTTTAACGGTTAAAAACACAAACTGAGCAGTAACTGAATATACCAATTTTGACTCTATTAACTGCTTCATAAAACCGCAATGTCTAAAATTTCCTAAGTTAAAACATGAAATTTAGAAAATTCATTGAAAGAAATCTGCGTAAACGTGCCCCGGTCTACCCTACGCTGTTTTTATTAACCTCATGATTTTTGCCGCAAAAATTCCATCCCATCCCATCCCGTACAAAGCGAAGAGCACACTTTTATATACCAAGCGTAGTTGCAAATTGGTATGTGACTTACTCTATTATTATTAGTACTCTATAAATGGTGTACGGAATTTAAGAAAATTTGTAATTCATTTTAGAAAGCAGTCTTTCTTAAAAAGCACAACTTTTTCTATTTGACAGTAAAATTTAACTTTTAGGAAAATATAGTCAACCCTGCAGGATTAGCTCCTTACAATCCCAAAATCCCGCGGGACTGCATTCGGCGCGGTATTGGAAACCCTAATCAGAAGCGTTTTCTAACCATGGGGGGGGGGGGGGAATCTGAGGATATTTATTCCAGAACTCAGAAGGTTTTTTGACTATAGAAGAGAAGCGAAACTAACCATATTCCTATCTGAAATTTAACCATACCTATTCTAAAAAAATTCTGGAGACCTGTGGTAATGCGCAAGCAAGCAGAGAAAGTTAGTTTATATAAAACTATATACATCGTGCCTCCGTCTAACCTGCAAAACCTCTATTTTCGCAACTATTAGTCCAAATGCATGCTTCCGATTGCAAAAATAGTCAAAATAAACTGTAGAGTTAAGATATTACAAGTTTGAAGTGAAAAAGAGAATTATTGAAAAACTACGAAATCTAACTTCTTATATGGACCCTAGATCCCCTAACTTATGTTTAGAGAAATAATCACCATTGAAAAATAATTACACACAAAAAGTTTGACAGTACAGTGAAACCTGTGCATAACAATACTGTCTATAACAATAAACCTGTCTATAACGATATTTTCCTTGGTCCCAGAAAAATGTCAGCATGAATAATCAAAATGTCTACAACGATAACCTTTCTATAGCAATATTTTTTAGATCCCTACAGTGTCGTTGTAGATAGGTTCCACTGTAGCACGACAAATAATCACCGAGACATGAACTTAAACCTTTTTCAGTAGCAGTCAATAACAACTTTTTTTAGGGGAGGGGGGGGGGGGGTAGAATATAGCTGCTAACTAGGGTTCAAAATGTGTCTTTACGTATCATAGGGTTACATCTGCATTGCTTTCTCAACAACAGTGAAACATATAAATATTTTGTTTTTTACCCTCGACAACCTGTTATGCTTCTGAAAGGGCGATAAAAAAGTACCAATATCATCTTCCGTATGGTCCCTTACAACTTTGAACTCGAATATCTTTTTAAATTTTGGTCGGAAGTGTTTAAAATGCTTTGTGGTGGAATTCTTTTTCAATGGAGATTATTTCCCTAAACATACACTGCTCGACATTGAAAATGCAACACCAAGAAATAGTGTTCAGAAATTTATGCAAATTGTAGAGTAGACGTACATCACTGAGTTATGTAAATGATGTGAAATGCGCAGCTCTCCAACCCACACAGCACACTCGTCTGTTAAACGACTATTTCTCGTCGAAATCCATCTAAAACTCATCTATACTCATCTACATCTGAAGGTGATATCTATTCTACGACTAATAAACGTTATTTCTAGATGTTCTATTAAACGTCTATAATTGGACGTCTATTAGTTATCCTTTACAGACGTAAATTAGATCATCCACAAGGGTCATCTACTAAACGTCGAATAGAAGTGTCAAGTAGAATCAACGCAAACAGTGATGGGTGAGAGCGGATTGCGGTGGTGCTAATTGCTGCGAAAAGTGAATTAAAAATAGTTCATTAGTTCATAGAACAACGGTTAAAGGGCTAGAACTTTATTTTAAAAAAATAATGACAACGATGATATTTATAACTTATTGACATGTTTGGCAACACTTGTTGCTATGTTATTAGTGTTGAAGCAAGTGCTTCAACGTACGATGAGCAGCACCGCTTTTTACTTCTGATATTTTAGCGTCTGTTTTATAGCGCCTTTCGATTTCGGTAAGCTTATTCATCTTGTTGATGATTTCTGTTACAAAATGATATATGAAAATAAGACTGTTAGATAAAAAGCTTGCACACATGAAAAATTGAAAATAAGGTTTTAGGTTTTATAGTGTAATTGCAATAAGTACTAAAAAATTGAACTGGCAGATTAGACAAAAATGTATGAATGTTAAAAGGTTAAGGAAAATGTAATGTGTCGTATAAACATTACAATTAAGAGTCCAGAATTAAAAAAAGGTGTGCCGCGTTAATAAGCGCACCTAGAAGACGTTTTTTAGATTATCTATAACTGTTGTTGGTAACGTTACCTAGCGCTATGGATGTCGTCTATTATTGATCTAATTCCACCATTTTTCATCCATTGTAGTCGTCTTTTCGACGTGTACAAGACGACTTTCGACTGTTCTGAGGGGACATTTCGACGAGTTAGGGACGGTTTTTAGATCAGTTATAGTCGAGTGTTTGGACCAGATTCAACGACTTTTCAACGTCTATTCCACCAGTTTATGTTGTGTGGGGATGCACGTGAAGTAAGATATAAGAGAAGGAACTTGCAGAATGGGCAATATTCGTGTCGTTATTTCTAACTGGAGAATTATCGAAGAAATTTTGCTTTTGTCTTGGAGGATACGTGTAACACGAGAGAATGCCAGGCCGCCGTCAACGAAGGCACTCCCAGCAGATAGACGATTTTACGAGGGGCATGGTGATCGGACTGAGAAGGGGAGGTTGATCCGTACCTCAAATCGCAGCTGATACCCACATGGATGCAAGCACGGTGCATCGGCTGTGCCGAAGATGGTTGGAACAACGAAATGTGGCAAGATTGAGGGGTGTAGGGTCAGCCAGAGTGACGTCAGAACGCGTGGATCGACGCATCCACCGACAAGCTGTAGCAGACCCACAAGTCACTTGTTCCTCGATTCTGCAGCTGGTGCAAGATACCGTGAATGTTCCCGTATCAACCAGAACCATTTCCTGTCGTTTGGTCGCACGTGATCTGCAATCTTGAGTTCCGCTAAGAAGACCGCCATTGACCCCACAACGTAGACAGCGACGTTTAGTATGGTGCCACTCTAGAGCGACGAAGATGACAGAATGGCGAAATGTCGTGCTCTCAGATGAATCCCGCTTCTGTTTATCCAGTGATAGTCGCCGCATACGTGTGTGGCGTTGACGTAGAGACAGATCTAATCCGGCAGTAACTGTGGAACGTCCCACCGCACGTCAACGTGGCATAATGGTTTGGGGCGCAATTGCGTACAATTCCATATCACCTCTAGTTCGTAGTCAAGGCAATATGATGGCCCAACGATACTTGGATAATGTGCTGCGGCCGGTGGTAATCTTTTACCTTCAAGGTCTACTTAATGCAATTTTTCATCAGGATAACGCCCGACTACACAGTGCTCGCACTGCCAACATGCTCCCCAAGGCACACAGATGCTTCAATGGTCACCATACTCTACTGACCTGTCACCAATCGAACATGTGTGGGATGTGATTGGACGCCGTTTGCAGACTCTGTCCCTGCCTCGTCCAGAAGACGAATTGTGGCAAATGATTGAAAGGGAATGGAGAGACATCCCTCTGGACACCATCCGCATCCTTATTGACTCTATGCCTAGACATGTATCGCTGTCCACTGTGATCCTACATCCCACTGAGACGACTCCGTTCTCGCTCTGTATTCTGCCTATCATTTTGAAATTAAGATCATTTATTATTCCTTGCTGTCTCTGTCTTTTTTCCAAATTTCATCTGTTTCTGACCACTCCTTCTTGGTGTTGCATTTTCAATGTCGAGCAGTGTATATTAAAGGACCAAGTGTCCGAATAAAAATTGTATTTCGTGTTTTCTTACTAATTTTCTTTTTCATTTCAAAACTGTCAATATCAACACAATGCACCATATTTTGACCGTTTTTGCAATTGGAAGTATGCATCTAGAACTAACGGTTCTGAAAATAGAGGTCTTTTGCTGGTTAAACGAAGACACGCAGCGTGTAACTATACAGACATCTTTAGCTGGCAGAGATTAACATTGAAGCAAACAGTTTAGTTTGAAAATAGATAACATTATAAACACATAATTTTTAGCCTACAATAGAACCTCGTTTATCCAGATAAACTGTCACCGAAAGCAATCCAGAAATTCTCATTCTAGATAATAAAGGTAATATAGGTAGAAACAGAGCAAATCCTTCAATAAAACATGTTTGCTGTTTGTTACGTTAAAAAATTATGTTTGGAAACAAATGTACATAGAATTGTTCGCAAGATCTGCAATCTGCATCGTTTCCTAACAAAGAATTGTTTTTTTTTTTTTTACCTGCACAATAAAAATATAGAAAAAAAAATAACTGAAATTCTTTAAAGTATAGAATGTCTAGCTATGCCCCGCATGGCGATGCCCGTGCTAAGAATTTAAAGATTTTTCCTTGAACACATGATATATATATATATATATATATATATATATATATATATATATATATATATATATATATATATATATATATATATATATATATCCTCTGCATTTTAAAATATTTTAGTGAGGAAGGGAAAAGCATTAAATTGCATCAACAGTTGCTACAAAATGTCATATAATGTACCAACGCTATTGTTTATCGCCTATCTTGCAAAGCGACAAGCTACCAAAACCCAGCCGATGAGCGTGTAAAACGAACTCTAATCAACTGGAGATACAATCTTTTTACTAAAACGTTTTAAAAAAAACCCGTTCTCTCCCCTTTGCTTTGTAGCAAAAGAATGTATTAAAAAAAAACACACACACACACACATTATCTTTAGAACAAATGAAAAATCCAATCCTGTACTATGCAAATTACGTAAATTACCCTGCAATTACGTATTTGAGTTAAATTGTTTATTCTAATGCAGAATTTAGCTCAAATAGGTACGCAATGCTATTTATATAAAACCAGAAGCGATAAATTTATTTATTTTGATATAAAGATCGCACACACCAAAATAGTCGCAGATGGCAGAATTTTTTCAAACTTACTTGACACTTATTGTTATATGTTTTGGACAATTCACACAATATTGTTATAAGTTATAGCCTATATGTTGTTCTGATGTATAGGCTATATTATTGTAAAGTTTCATTAAAATCAATTCAGTAGTTTTTGCGTGAAAGGGTATCAAACATACATACATACATACATACATACATACATAAAAAGTTTCGCGTTTATAATAGTGGTAAGATGAATGAAAACTTATTGCTGAAGCACAACTCCTCTACACACAATGAAAATTATTTCAAAAATATGATTTTAGTATTGTTTACCTTACCTTTTTTCGTTTCACAAAATTCTCCTGTAAATTCATCTGTACAACTGCATATGGGTTTGCCAGCTTCTATATTACATGTCCCACCATTTTTACAAGGTGTTTCAAGGCATCTATCTATAGATAAAAAGTAAAACGTTCTATTTTATTACTAAATGAAGCATGTTGACCAACATTTGACATCCGTACGACAAATATTCCCCGAAATATGACCTAACACCACTTAACACTCAGTCGATAACACCTTTTGAGGAAAATACAAAATTTTGTTTAGTAACAAATTAACATAGAATTGTTCACAAGAAGCACATCGTTTCTAAATAAAACTATATATTTTTTTCTTTTGTTGTAACGTGCATAGTTAAAATCTAGAAACAAAAAGAAATGACTTCATTAAAAGTATATAATGATTAATGAAAACTTATTGCTGAAGCAGAACTCCGGAACTCGGACGGGAAAGTATTTCAAAAACATGATTTTAGCATTGTTTACGTACCTTTTTTCGCTTCACAAAATTCTCCCGTAAATTCATCTGTACAACTGCACATGGGTTTGCCTGCTTCTGTATTACATGTCCCACCATTTTTACAAGGTTTTTCAGTGCATCTATCTATAGAAAAGAGTAAATCTTTTCGTGTACTTTAAAGCTTCGTTGTAATGTCAAGTTGTGTCAAAACGAAATATTAGCTGAAACTAATCGTTAAATTAAAACTCAGATTTATACCAAAAATTTAAAAAATTGAGAAAGTGTCGGTATGTATTTCATCCTTGTGAAAATCAAAATGAAAAAAAAAAAAATCCGCCCAGTCAGCAACAGTTTACGTAAACGGTTCAGTCGTGTACCTAAACATCAACATGGTATAAGTGTTTTTCAAGTCACAAGTCCACTAGCCTTGCAAAGCTTTATTTACTATTTCTAACAAGAAATGCATTGCCTTTGCATTTGCTCTTCGCTTTCGGCTACAAGTCTTTCCACCGAGGAGAAATTTAACCAAACTCGTTTTTCAACCAAATAACTTCAATGACGGAACTCACGCTTACCTAATATTTTCACGATAATAACAAGCATGCACAGAACTAAAACTATGTATTAGTCAAAATGGGTAGTCAACTAGTTTTAGGAGCAAAACGCACTTAAGTATCTTAAATATTAAAAGTCGTGTTATCCATCTATCTATGTCATCGCTACTCCTGGTAAATGACAGAGAACTGAGTTTCGAGACAGGTACTGTTAGATCCGTAATTTTTTGAGCTACGTGTTTGGCTAGATTGCATAATTGTCTGGTTTCATTTTGTGGAAATATTAAGTGAAAACGACTTTTTCTACTCCTTCTTCTTTTCGGAATTTAGTATTCTACTTCTCCTTATTGTTTTTTCGCTTCTTCCTTCATTCCGGTTTTAGGTCATATCGACCTTTCAGTCACTCTGAGTGATGCGAAAGCATTCAAAATGTCTGTCTTGACGGAAGTGAGAACTAATGCACGTTTTTTAAATGATATTGAATTATCTCATCCCTTCCGCTGCGGGAAAATTAAAGGCGAGCGCGGACCTTGGAATGGCTCCGGAGAAAGTGGATCAAGTTAGAGGCTCCAATTGTACTCATCTCTTTAAAGCTTTCTTGCTATTTGTCCTTTTTTCACCTTTGCGTTCCTCGATCACATGACTCAGGGAAATTGCGCGTAATGTAATAAATGTAAAAAAACGAAAAAAAGACAAAAGGTGTCAACGTTATTATCGGGACAGTAATAGAGCCATTTTGAATTTAAAAACTGATTGTAACGTAAGTACATAATGAAAAAAATATATTTTTTATTTTCATTTCTCCGCACAGTAAAGGTTCATGAACGAAAAAAACCGTCTTAAGTCAAAAAGTGCACATTAAAAAAAATCACGAGAAACGCCACTAAATTATTTTTCTCGCAATGTTCTACCGAGATTTCTCGAGTTTTTACGAGTTTCCTGTGAAAAGCAAGTTTATTTGCGAAAATGTTTCTTGAATCGCTACAAATTACATGCACGCGAACTTCTCACTGTTGCAAATATCCTCTTTAGCTAACAGATTGAAATTATATTCTGCTTTTTTGCAAAGTGTTCCGACTTCAGTACCATTAGCTCTTCCAGATTCATTGAGCTGCAAACAAGGGAAAAACTACTTTCGCAATTGAAATCAAATAAACGGTTGGTATTTCCTTAGCTTCAGCCACCTTTGGTTAAGCAGATTTCCTTACAAATCAGGAAGTGATTACAATAAAGATAGCTAAAATTTCTCTTAAGGTTAATGTTATTTTTTTTCTTTTCAGTATCATAACTGGTTCATTGTTGGGAAGCTTACTGAACTACTCAGCAAAATTTCAGGAGAGAAAGTGAATTTTTACGGGAAACGTTTTTGCTTTGTGACAAACATATTCCTAGCAGAAAATAGGCACGTTAGCTGCCCATTATTGTTCAAGAACGTTTAGGTTTTTTGGTACAGTGTATATTTAATGAAAACATATTGCTGAAGTAGGAGAAAATTTTTTCCAAATTAATGGAATTTTTTTTTTTGTTTTATTATTTTTGTAATTTTTTTAATAATATTTTTTCTAATCCTCTGGATAACTAATAACATATTTGGCAAAAAAGATAAAATTATAAAATTCGAGACTAATTCATTAGCACTGAACTTTAATAATAGCAATAGTTAACTACAGAAATTCTTTTGTCCCATTCAGCCCTATCAATGGGGTTGAGCTGGTGGTAATGAATGATACACTGTTTTAAATTAAGAAAAGTAACTAGGATATATTTTTTTGGGTTTATGATGAATACTAACTAAGTGGCAGAGGATTATTTTAATAGTAACTTAATCAGAAAAAAACTAAAGTACCTTGATATGCAAAACATGAGTAAAATGCCAAAAAATAAATCATGCTACTCATTCTCAAGAATCATTTAAGATTCAGGGAGAACCTTTTCCCGCTCATATTAGCAACTACAGCAGTGCATTTTCTGGTATGACCAGCAATATTACGAACAAAATCAACTCGTGAATCTTCAGGCGATTTGGACAAACCTTGATCTGCAAAAAAACAATTTTATATAGCTCTTGAACAATCACTTTCCATACTTCTGAATTTATTTTTTCCCTGTGAAAGCAGTGACATAGAAAATTTGTCCTGCAGAAAAATGCTTCCCTCTTCTGCACTGAAGTGACGTATTTTTCGGATATTGGGAATATCCCAAGCATTACTCTACTACGTAAAAATGAATACTAAATAAATTCAATAAAATAGGTTGTTATCATTCTTAAAAACTTGGGATAATTTACGTCACTTAAAAGGTTGGAACTTAGAATTCTGTTTTCAAGCTCGTTAAATTAAATACACTAGTTGACCCGTGCGGAACTCCGCACTGTGCTTCGAATCATTTCATAAGTCGTTTCGCTCTTCAAAAATTTCAAAGAAAGAATATTATGAAGAAAAACCGAAAAAAGTAAACGGAAAAAAGTAAGCGCACAAGAGAAGGCATGTAATTTGAAGACATCAGTAACAAAACCTCGTTAAATACAACGTTGTGATAATTTGATCATCGCTCACCTTTTGGTTGTACGTATTTTCAATGCAAACATAAATATCATTAAAAGTGTGTTAACTGACTGACATTCATGAACTGAATTTCAGATTTCTTCTTAACGAAACACTATCAACATATTTTTGAGATGAGCTTCCAGCATAAAATTGTATTATGAGTAGAACAAAATTAAATAACCTTATTTTCGTTTACTTAGAAACATTTTTAGGAAAAAAGGTTGATTATTACATATCAAATTCGCCCTCCCTCCCCCCCCCCCCCCGCCCAAAAAGAAAAAAAAACTGGAAAGGATACAGACATCGGTTAGAGCTTATTTAATATATATATATATATATATATATATATATAAATTAAAATGTTACTTGGTACAGTTTTATAACTCAAGCTATCAAATGATGTATAAAACTAAGAGTTTTGTTAATTTTAAAATTCTGTTGCTCAAGTTGACATTTGCAGGGAATTGCCCTTTTATGGATGGCCCACTATTGATTTATTTTTTCATTTACTGTCATAGAAATCTTTTGTGTTTAAAATCGATGTTTTATCGAGAAATCTAGCAATTAAAAACATTTATAATCCGAAAACTTTGTAATCAAAAGTGTTTACATACCTTTTTTCGTGCCACAATCATCACCCGTGTATTCATCTGTACAGGTGCATTTTGGTTTTTCAGTCTCTAAATTGCACGTTCCTCCATTTTTACAAGGGTTGTCTGTACACCTATCTATAGATAAAAATTAAAATTTCCTCTGCATTTATCGATTTTTAACCGAAAAATTAATCTTTCTTGTAACATAACATTCCTTTTAAAATGGCCTAGATGAATAGATGGCTAAATTAATGTAAATCCTTTCGTAAAAAAAAAAAAAAAAAAAAGGAGAAAGTAATTGGATAGTGTTCACAACCTCCAAGCTTTTTTAATGACGGATAATGTTTTACAGAAAAGCAAGTTTATTTACATGCGGATTTAAGAGTTAGGTAATTGAGTTATTCAAAGATGTGATTTATAGAATTCTAGAATCAACTTTAAGAGTTTATGCTTGAAAGATATAATGAACATTTATTTTTAAGTTATTGGTAATGTGCAGTTCTATAGGGAATTACACAAAAAAAATGTCATTGGAAGAGTAAACTATTTAAATGTAAAATATGTCAAGAAGTATGCAAATACTTTCATGTTAAGAGACCAATGAATAAAAAAGGAGTAAAATTTGCCTGAAACCACTTGAACCTGAAACTTTATCAGAAACAGGCATGTTAAAACCCCGCCATTACAATATTTTTTTCGCGAACCCCCTGAAAACCTCTTGCGAACTCCCAGGGGTCCGCAAAAAACCGGTTGGGAACCGCTGCTCTAAAACATAGTGATTTCAATTGGGGTCCATTTCCATTGCATAGATTAGGCAATTTAAAGTTGCGCAATAAAATTATAGGGATATCGCCTTTAATTTTAAAAGCATGAAGAGAAGTCCTGAGGAGATAAATAGACTAAGTAATTCATGTGGATTATGCACATCGTTGTTAGCAAAAACTATAGCCCTCTCGCACATCCACGTGTAATTCTTTTGACAAAAAGCCTTGGTTTCAGGATAAACATTGAGGATCAAATCATTTAGATAATTTTCAAATTCATTTATTGTGTTACAATTTAAATTTCCAGCTTTTTCCGGTTACTTACTTGTTATCAAAGACTCTAGTAATGCTTACTACTACATTCTAAACGGGCTCTTGAAGCTGTTCTTAAGAAACGGAGATTGTAATAAGCTCCTATAAGCAGACGGCTTTAAGCAGAGTTGAAGCATATCTGCAAGCGATCCTTTAAAGAATCACAAGAAGAGCTTGATGAACGTCACCATCAAATACGAAGGTGACACCTCTCATAATTTTGCCTTAACCTTTTCGACCTTTAAGGATTCTATCTACACCTTCTATAGCCAAGCGGTGGCTCATTGAATATTCGTCCTACATTAGGAGAAAACCTCCTGAAGGAGTTCTCACAATTGCACGTTTTTTCTTCTGGAACATACGGAGTCATCCTGGAGGAGATATTCAAAGTAGTTTAAATGGGAAATGGTCAGTTTTTAAACAACTAAGTAAAGTCCCGGCAGTTCGTAAAAAGCCGTCGCAAGAGCCTGTTGTTAATCACATTTTAGACAACTGTTGAGGTAAATCCTTTCGTACTAAAAAAAAGGAGGGTAGGCGGATAGTGTTCACAACCTCTAAGCTTTTTTGAATGACGGATAATATTTTACAGAAAAGCAAGTTTAGTTACACGTGGAATTAACAGTTAGGTTATTGAGTTATTCAAAGATGTGATTTATTTCATAGAATCTGGAATCAACTTTAAGAATTTACGTTTGAAAAATATAATGATAATTTGTTTTTAAATTATTGGTAATGTGCAGCTCCATAAGGAATTAAAAACAGGAGATTCTCAGTCACTTAAACTATTATTGACTCATTTTCTCAATTACTATTATTGACGTCTTCTACGTTTAAAAGCTATGTTTTACGGATAAATTAGGCAAAAAAATATTAAAAACCCGAAAACGTTGTTGTAAGAAGTGTTTACATACCCTTTTTCGTGCCGCAATCATCACCCGTGTATTCATCTGTACAGGTGCATTTGGGTTTTTCAGTCTCTAAATTGCACGTTCCTCCATTTTTACAAGGGTTGTCTGTACACCTATCTATAGATAAAAATGAAAACTTTATCTGCATTTATCGATTTTTAACCGAACATTAAATCTTATTTGTAACATAACATTCCTTTCCTTATGGGATATTAGACGAATAACGGCTAAATTGAGGTAAATCCGTTTGTAACAAAAAAAAGGCAAGTAGGTGAATAGTGTTCACAACCTCTAAGCTTTTTTGAATGACTGATAATGTTTTACAGAAAAGCAAGTTTAGTTACACGTGTATTTAACAGTTAGGTTAGTGAGTTATTCAAATATGTGATTTATTTCATAGATTCTGGAATAAACCTTACGAATTTACGCTTGAAAAATATAATGATCATTTCTTTTTAAATTATTGGTAATGTGCAGTTCCATAGGGAATGAGAAACAGCAGATTCTCAGTCACTTAAACTATTATTGATTCATTTTCTCATCTACTATTATTGACGTCTTCTACGTTTAAAAGCTATGTTTTATGAAGAAATTAGGCAATAAAAATATTTATAATCCGAAAACTTTGTGGTAAGAAGTGTTTACATACCCTTTTTCGTGCCACAATCATCACCCGTGTATTCATCTGTACAGGTGCATTTGGGTTTTTCAGTCTCTAAATTGCACGTTCCTCCATTTTTACAAGGCTTGTCTGTACACCTATCTATACAAAAAAAATTAAAACTTTGTATGCATTTATCGATTTTTAACCGAGCATTAAAGCTTTCTTGTAACATAACATTCCTTTTCATATGGGATATTAGACGAATAATTTCTAAATTGAGGTAAATCCGTTCGTACCAAAAAAAAAAGGCAGGTGAGTGAATAGTATTCACAACCTCTAAGCTTTTTTGAATGACGGATATTTTTTTTTACAGAAAAGCAAAGTTTAGTTACACGTGTATTTAACAGTTAGGTTATTAAGTTATGCAAAGATGTGATTTATTTTATATATTCTGGAATAAATTTTACGAATTTACGCTTGAAAAATATAATGATCATTTCTTTTTAAATTATTGGTAATGTGCAGTTCCATAGGGAATTAAAAACAGGAGATTCTCAGTCACTTAAACTATTATTGACTCATTTTCTCAATTACTATTATTGACGTCTTCTACGTTTAAAAGCTATTTTTTACGGATAAATTAGGCAATAAAAATATTAATAACCCGAAAGTTTTGTTGTAAGAAGTGTTTACGTACCCTTTTTCGTGCCGCAATCATCACCCGTGTATTCATCTGTACAGGTGCATGTGGGTTTTTCAATCTCTAAATTGCACGTTCCTCCATTTTTACAAGGCTTGTCTGTACACCTATCTATACATAAAAATTAAAACTTTGTATGCATTTATCGATTTTTAACCGAGCATTAAAGCTTTCTTGTAACATAACATTCCTCTCCGAATGGGATATTAGATGAATAAATGGCTAAATTTAGGTAAATCCGTTCATACCAAAAAGAAAAGGAAGGTAGGTGGATAGTGTTCACAACCTCTAAGCTTTTTTGAATGACGGATAATGTTTTACAGAAAAGCAAGTTTAGTTACACGTGGATTTAACAGTTAGTTTATTGAGTTATTCAAAGATGTGATTTATTTCATAGATTCTGGAATCAACTTTACTAATTTACGCTTGAAAAATATAATGATAATTTGTTTTTAAATTATTGGTAATGTGCAGCTCCATAAGGAATTGAAAACAGGAGATTCTCAGTCACTTAAACTATTATTGACTCATTTTCTCAATTACTATTATTGACGTCTTCTACGTTTAAAAGCTATGTTTTACGGATAAATTAGGCAAAAAAATATTAATAACCCGAAAACGTTGTTGTAAGAAGTGTTTACATACCCTTTTTCGTGCCGCAATCATCACCCGTGTATTCATCTGTACAGGTGCATGTGGGTTTTTCAATCTCTAAATTGCACGTTCCTCCATTCTTACAAGGCTTGTCTGTACACCTATCTATACATAAAAATTAAAACTTTGTATGCATTTATCGATTTTTAACCGAGCATTACAGCTTTCTTGTAACATAACATTCCTTTCCGAATGGGATATTAGATGAATAAATGTCTAAATTTAGGTAAATCCGTTCATACCAAAAAAAAAAAGGAAGGTAGGTGGATGGTGTTCACAACCTCTAAGCTTTTTTGAATGACGGATAATGTTTTACAGAAAAGCAAGTTTAGTTACACGTGGATTTAACAGTTAGTTTATTGAGTTATTCAAAGATGTGATTTATTTCATAGATTCTGGAATCAACTTTACTAATTTACGCTTGAAAAATATAATGATCATTTGTTTTTAAATTATTGGTAATGTGCAGTTCCATAGGGAATTAAAAACAGGAGATTCTCAGTCACTTAAACTATTATTGACTCATTTTCTCAATTACTATTATTGACGTCTTCTACGTTTAAAAGCTATGTTTTACGGATAAATTAGGCAATGAAAATATTAATAACCCGAAAACGTTGTTGTAAGAAGTGTTTACATACCCTTTTTCGTGCCGCAATCATCACCCGTGTATTCATCTGTACAGGTGCATGTGGGTTTTTCAATCTCTAAATTGCACGTTCCTCCATTCTTACAAGGCTTGTCTGTACACCTATCTATACATAAAAATTAAAACTTTGTATGCATTTATCGATTTTTAACCGAGCATTAAAGCTTTCTTGTAACATAACATTCCTTTCCGAATGGGATATTAGATGAATAAATGGCTAAATTTAGGTAAATCCGTTCATACCAAAAAAAAAAAAGGAAGGTAGGTGGATGGTGTTCACAACCTCTAAGCTTTTTTGAATGACGGATAATGTTTTACAGAAAAGCAAGTTTAGTTACACGTGGATTTAACAGTTAGTTTATTGAGTTATTCAAAGATGTGATTTATTTCATAGATTCTGGAATCAACTTTACTAATTTACGCTTGAAAAATATAATGATCATTTGTTTTTAAATTATTGGTAATGTGCAGTTCCATAGGGAATTAAAAACAGGAGATTCTCAGTCACTTAAACTATTATTGACTCATTTTCTCAATTACTATTATTGACGTCTTCTACGTTTAAAAGCTATGTTTTACGGATAAATTAGGCAATGAAAATATTAATAACCCGAAAACGTTGTTGTAAGAAGTGTTTACATACCCTTTTTCGTGCCGCAATCATCACCCGTGTATTCATCTGTACAGGTGCATGTGGGTTTTTCAATCTCTAAATTGCACGTTCCTCCATTCTTACAAGGCTTGTCTGTACACCTATCTATACATAAAAATTAAAACTTTGTATGCATTTATCGATTTTTAACCGAGCATTAAAGCTTTCTTGTAACATAACATTCCTTTCCGAATGGGATATTAGATGAATAAATGTCTAAATTTAGGTAAATCCGTTCATACCAAAAAAAAAGGAAGGTAGGTGGATGGTGTTCACAACCTCTAAGCTTTTTTGAATGACGGATAATGTTTTACAGAAAAGCAAGTTTAGTTACACGTGGATTTAACAGTTAGTTTATTGAGTTATTCAAAGATGTGATTTATTTCATAGATTCTGGAATCAACTTTACTAATTTACGCTTGAAAAATATAATGATAATTTGTTTTTAAATTATTGGTAATGTGCAGCTCCAAAAGGAATTGAAAACAGGAGATTCTCAGTCACTTAAACTATTATTGACCCATTTTCTCAATTACTATTATTGACGTCTTCTACGTTTAAAAGCTATGTTTTACGGATAAATTAGGCAAAAAAATATTAATAACCCGAAAACGTTGTTGTAAGAAGTGTTTACATACCCTTTTTCGTGCCGCAATCATCACCCGTGTATTCATCTGTACAGGTGCATGTGGGTTTTTCAATCTCTAAATTGCACGTTCCTCCATTCTTACAAGGCTTGTCTGTACACCTATCTATACATAAAAATTAAAACTTTGTATGCATTTATCGATTTTTAACCGAGCATTAAAGCTTTCTTGTAACATAACATTCCTTTCCGAATGGGATATTAGATGAATAAATGGCTAAATTTAGGTAAATCCGTTCATACCAAAAAAAAGGAAGGTAGGTGGATGGTGTTCACAACCTCTAAGCTTTTTTGAATGACGGATAATGTTTTACAGAAAAGCAAGTTTAGTTACACGTGGATTTAACAGTTAGTTTATTGAGTTATTCAAAGATGTGATTTATTTCATAGATTCTGGAATCAACTTTACTAATTTACGCTTGAAAAATATAATGATCATTTGTTTTTAAATTATTGGTAATGTGCAGTTCCATAGGGAATTAAAAACAGGAGATTCTCAGTCACTTAAACTATTATTGACTCATTTTCTCAATTACTATTATTGACGTCTTCTACGTTTAAAAGCTATGTTTTACGGATAAATTAGGCAATGAAAATATTAATAACCCGAAAACGTTGTTGTAAGAAGTGTTTACATACCCTTTTTCGTGCCGCAATCATCACCCGTGTATTCATCTGTACAGGTGCATGTGGGTTTTTCAATCTCTAAATTGCACGTTCCTCCATTCTTACAAGGCTTGTCTGTACACCTATCTATACATAAAAATTAAAACTTTGTATGCATTTATCGATTTTTAACCGAGCATTAAAGCTTTCTTGTAACATAACATTCCTTTCCGAATGGGATATTAGATGAATAAATGTCTAAATTTAGGTAAATCCGTTCATACCAAAAAAAAAAGGAAGGTAGGTGGATGGTGTTCACAACCTCTAAGCTTTTTTGAATGACGGATAATGTTTTACAGAAAAGCAAGTTTAGTTACACGTGGATTTAACAGTTAGTTTATTGAGTTATTCAAAGATGTGATTTATTTCATAGATTCTGGAATCAACTTTACTAATTTACGCTTGAAAAATATAATGATAATTTGTTTTTAAATTATTGGTAATGTGCAGCTCCATAAGGAATTGAAAACAGGAGATTCTCAGTCACTTAAACTATTATTGACCCATTTTCTCAATTACTATTATTGACGTCTTCTACGTTTAAAAGCTATGTTTTACGGATAAATTAGGCAAAAAAATATTAATAACCCGAAAACGTTGTTGTAAGAAGTGTTTACATACCCTTTTTCGTGCCGCAATCATCACCCGTGTATTCATCTGTACAGGTGCATGTGGGTTTTTCAATCTCTAAATTGCACGTTCCTCCATTCTTACAAGGCTTGTCTGTACACCTATCTATACATAAAAATTAAAACTTTGTATGCATTTATCGATTTTTAACCGAGCATTAAAGCTTTCTTGTAACATAACATTCCTTTCCGAATGGGATATTAGATGAATAAATGTCTAAATTTAGGTAAATCCGTTCATACCAAAAAAAAAGGAAGGTAGGTGGATGGTGTTCACAACCTCTAAGCTTTTTTGAATGACGGATAATGTTTTACAGAAAAGCAAGTTTAGTTACACGTGGATTTAACAGTTAGTTTATTGAGTTATTCAAAGATGTGATTTATTTCATAGATTCTGGAATCAACTTTACTAATTTACGCTTGAAAAATATAATGATAATTTGTTTTTAAATTATTGGTAATGTGCAGCTCCATAAGGAATTGAAAACAGGAGATTCTCAGTCACTTAAACTATTATTGACTCATTTTCTCAATTACGATTATTGACGTCTTCTACGTTTAAAAGCTATGTTTTACGGATAAATTAGGCAAAAAAATATTAATAACCCGAAAACGTTGTTGTAAGAAGTGTTTACATACCCTTTTTCGTGCCGCAATCATCACCCGTGTATTCATCTGTACAGGTGCATGTGGGTTTTTCAATCTCTAAATTGCACGTTCCTCCATTCTTACAAGGCTTGTCTGTACACCTATCTATACATAAAAATTAAAACTTTGTATGCATTTATCGATTTTTAACCGAGCATTAAAGCTTTCTTGTAACATAACATTCCTTTCCGAATGGGATATTAGATGAATAAATGTCTAAATTTAGGTAAATCCGTTCATACCAAAAAAAAGGAAGGTAGGTGGATGGTGTTCACAACCTCTAAGCTTTTTTGAATGACGGATAATGTTTTACAGAAAAGCAAGTTTAGTTACACGTGGATTTAACAGTTAGTTTATTGAGTTATTCAAAGATGTGATTTATTTCATAGATTCTGGAATCAACTTTACTAATTTACGCTTGAAAAATATAATGATAATTTGTTTTTAAATTATTGGTAATGTGCAGCTCCATAAGGAATTGAAAACAGGAGATTCTCAGTCACTTAAACTATTATTGACTCATTTTCTCAATTACTATTATTGACGTCTTCTACGTTTAAAAGCTATGTTTTACGGATAAATTAGGCAAAAAAATATTAATAACCCGAAAACGTTGTTGTAAGAAGTGTTTACATACCCTTTTTCGTGCCGCAATCATCACCCGTGTATTCATCTGTACAGGTGCATGTGGGTTTTTCAATCTCTAAATTGCACGTTCCTCCATTCTTACAAGGCTTGTCTGTACACCTATCTATACATAAAAATTAAAACTTTGTATGCATTTATCGATTTTTAACCGAGCATTAAAGCTTTCTTGTAACATAACATTCCTTTCCGAATGGGATATTAGATGAATAAATGTCTAAATTTAGGTAAATCCGTTCATACCAAAAAAAAAGGAAGGTAGGTGGATGGTGTTCACAACCTCTAAGCTTTTTTGAATGACGGATAATGTTTTACAGAAAAGCAAGTTTAGTTACACGTGGATTTAACAGTTAGTTTATTGAGTTATTCAAAGATGTGATTTATTTCATAGATTCTGGAATAAACTTTACTAATTTACGCTTGAAAAATATAATGATCATTTGTTTTTAAATTATTGGTAATGTGCAGTTCCATAGGGAATTAAAAACAGGAGATTCTCAGTCACTTAAACCAATATTGACTCATTTTCTCAATTACTATTATTGACGTCTTCTACGTTTAAAAGCTATGTTTTACGGATAAATTAGGCAATGAAAATATTAATAACCCGAAAACGTTGTTGTAAGAAGTGTTTACATACCCTTTTTCGTGCCGCAATCATCACCCGTGTATTCATCTGTACAGGTGCATGTGGGTTTTTCAATCTCTAAATTGCACGTTCCTCCATTCTTGCAAGGCTTGTCTGTACACCTATCTATACATAAAAATTAAAACTTTGTATGCATTTATCGATTTTTAACCGAGCATTAAAGCTTTCTTGTAACATAACATTCCTTTCCGAATGGGATATTAGATGAATAAATGTCTAAATTTAGGTAAATCCGTTCATACCAAAAAAAAAGGAAGGTAGGTGGATGGTGTTCACAACCTCTAAGCTTTTTTGAATGACGGATAATGTTTTACAGAAAAGCAAGTTTAGTTACACGTGGATTTAACAGTTAGTTTATTGAGTTATTCAAAGATGTGATTTATTTCATAGATTCTGGAATCAACTTTACTAATTTACGCTTGAAAAATATAATGATAATTTGTTTTTAAATTATTGGTAATGTGCAGCTCCATAAGGAATTGAAAACAGGAGATTCTCAGTCACTTAAACTATTATTGACCCATTTTCTCAATTACTATTATTGACGTCTTCTACGTTTAAAAGCTATGTTTTACGGATAAATTAGGCAAAAAAATATTAATAACCCGAAAACGTTGTTGTAAGAAGTGTTTACATACCCTTTTTCGTGCCGCAATCATCACCCGTGTATTCATCTGTACAGGTGCATGTGGGTTTTTCAATCTCTAAATTGCACGTTCCTCCATTCTTACAAGGCTTGTCTGTACACCTATCTATACATAAAAATTAAAACTTTGTATGCATTTATCGATTTTTAACCGAGCATTAAAGCTTTCTTGTAACATAACATTCCTTTCCGAATGGGATATTAGATGAATAAATGTCTAAATTTAGGTAAATCCGTTCATACCAAAAAAAAAAGGAAGGTAGGTGGATGGTGTTCACAACCTCTAAGCTTTTTTGAATGACGGATAATGTTTTACAGAAAAGCAAGTTTAGTTACACGTGGATTTAACAGTTAGTTTATTGAGTTATTCAAAGATGTGATTTATTTCATAGATTCTGGAATCAACTTTACTAATTTACGCTTGAAAAATATAATGATAATTTGTTTTTAAATTATTGGTAATGTGCAGCTTCATAAGGAATTAAAAACAGGAGATTCTCAGTCACTTAAACTATTATTGACTCATTTTCTCAATTACTATTATTGACGTCTTCTACGTTTAAAAGCTATGTTTTACGGATAAATTAGGCAAAAAAATATTAATAACCCGAAAACGTTGTTGTAAGAAGTGTTTACATACCCTTTTTCGTGCCGCAATCATCACCCGTGTATTCATCTGTACAGGTGCATGTGGGTTTTTCAATCTCTAAATTGCACGTTCCTCCATTCTTACAAGGCTTGTCTGTACACCTATCTATACATAAAAATTAAAACTTTGTATGCATTTATCGATTTTTAACCGAGCATTAAAGCTTTCTTGTAACATATCATTCCTTTCCGAATGGGATATTAGATGAATAAATGGCTAAATTTAGGTAAATCCGTTCATACCAAAAAAAAAAGGAGGTAGGTGGATAGTGTTCACAACCTCTAAGCTTTTTTGAATGACGGATAATGTTTTACAGAAAAGAAAGTTTAGTTACACGTGGATTTAACAGTTAGTTTATTGAGTTATTCAAAGATGTGATTTATTTCATAGATTCTGGAATCAACTTTACTAATTTACGCTTGAAAAATATAATGATCATTTGTTTTTAAATTATTGGTAATGTGCAGTCCATAGGGAATTAGAAACAAGAGATTCTCAGTTACTAAAACTATTATTGATTCATTTTCTCAATTACTATTATTCCGTCTTCTACGTTTAAAAGCTATTTTTTCGGATAAATTAGACAATAAAAATATTTATGATCCGAAAACTTTTTGTAAGAAGTGTTTACAAACCTTTTTTCGTGCCACAATCATCACCCGTGTATTCATCTGTACAGGTGCATGTGAGTTTTTCAGTCTCTAAATTGCACGTTCCTCCATTTTTACAAGTGTTGTCAGTACACCCATCAGTAGATAAAATAAAAACTTCCGTTGTATTTATCAATTTTTAATTGAACATTAAAACTTTATTGTAACAATTCGCTCCTCTTACAGTGGGATATTAATTGAGAATAAATGTTAAATTGATCAAAATTATTTTTAACCAAAATATCGAAAGATAGTGTTCACAATTTCTTAGCATTTTTAAATGACGGATATTTTTTTTTTTTTTACAGAAAAGCAACTTTAATTGCACGTGGAATTTACTTTAGGTAATATAATTAGTAAAATATGTGTTTTATTTTACACAATTTTGGAATCACCTTACTTTTATAAATTTATTCTACAAACATATATTGTTAATTTCTTTTTAAATTATTGATAATGTGTAGTTCCATAGAGAGTTGAAAACAGGGGAGTATTACTTGCTGAGACTTGTATTAATTCATTTTCTCTCTTACTATATTGACGCCTTCTGCGTTTAAAAGCAATATTTTACAGGTATATTAGGCACTGAAATTTAAACTTTAACCGATTATTAAAACTTTGTTGTTATATTTCATTCCCATCATAATGTGATATTATATGAAAATAATTATTAAATTCGCCGTTTGGGTTTTTCCAGGTTCGAAATTATATGTTCCGCCCTTTTTACAAGGCTTGTTCTTGCATCTATCTAAAAATGAAAAAAAAAAAAAAAAATAAAATAAAATAAAAGCCTTCTCTACATTTGGGGATTTCTTTTACAGTAAAGATGCTAGTAAGGTGAAAGTATTCGAATCTTCCGAAGACTGATCCACTTCCGACCCAAAAATTTATTGAAATGCTTGAAGAGCAGCAATTAGTTTTTTGTATAGATAAGATAAATTCTTATGAAGTAACAAAATTATCTACACTTCGATTTGGTATTTTAGTATTAAGGAAACGGAATACAATGTCATTTTTTTTTCAAACAAATACATTTTAATTGATTTTGGCCTTTCAGAAATAATATAGAGTAAGTCCGGCAATCTTGCCCCACCTAAGCAGAAACTTTATTTAAAAAAAGTACAATGACGAAAAATAAAAAATAGTACCTCCGGTCTCTTTTAACATAGGTCTAGATAATATATAAAATATATTATGACCAAAAACTGCTAATTAAATTTTTTGTTGCAAAAAAACAAAACTGCTACTTTGGGGCAGATTACCTTGATAGTCAGACAATTCGCCTCACTACATCAGGTAAAATGCCCCACTTTAGGTAACACTACCAAACTTCGTATAACAAGCAAAAAGTATTAACAGTTAACTAAATGAATGCAAATCAATAAGAATCATAAAACGAGCACGTAATAATTGCTAACTTTCACAAAAAACAAACTTCTTAATGCATTTTATTCATGCGTTGTAATGTTTGTAACATAAATAAATTTAGAAATTAGAAAAAAAAATCTACTGTGGTTTTTAACATCTTTCGACTTTTTCAAAATTATTCTACTTAGTTCTAGATTTAAAAAAATTACTATGCATTTGTATTAAACGCGAGCTATACAAAATCAAATTTCATTAAGTTGCAAAAAGTTACATAAGCTGTTGATAAAATTTAAAACAATGACAACTTCTTAGAAACAAATTTAAATAATATATTACATTGAGAAATAAAATCATCTGCAAGTAGCATCGACGAAAAGGAAAATGAAAATGGTGCTATTTTTTTTTTCTTCTGTAAAAGTTTTTAAACGAGTGTACAGAAATACACCTACGTATACTATACCGAATCACATTAACTCGGAGTTACGAGGTCTCTTAATTTTTATCACATAGCAAAGACAGAATTCATTCCAAGAATGCTTTAGCGGCTTCATTGGGCTTCAATACACAAATAATACCAACTTAAATATGTTGTCAATTAGCTACCAGTAATATATATTAACTAGATATTAAACGTTTATATATCATTTGTTTGAACCCAAGATTCAGTAGCTTCCAGTTTTTTGTAAGCGGCTTTTATATTTTTATACTTTTTGCTCAAAACCCATGACTGGCATAAATGAACAAATACTGCAATGATGCCAAATATTGGCCTCACTCGCAATTCTAAAATTTAGTAACTAACGTTTGTTCATTATAACGATGATAAATGAATTGAAAATACTTTGTCCGATTTACGTAAATTCAAATTACCTGGTACGCTCTCTCACTCGGTCACGTCTATATTATAAACTTTGAAGCATTACTGTTCATACATCTGAAAAGTAATAATAATGTTGTCCCACTGGTTCCCCGCAAACCAGCCTACGATTTTAGGTGAAAAAAGTTATGAAATAGAAGGGTGTCAATAAAAAGTATTAAATCAGCCAGAAATAAGTTAGTTGATGGAGAAAAAAAACGAAAGAATAATTACTTTTTTTGTCAATAATGAAAAGAAGTAGTATTTTAAGTATTCAGTAAAAAAATGATTACTAAAGTCGTTTACATTTTATTCATTAAGTGTTTGAACACAATGTGGACGGGTAATATTGTCGACGGTTTAGGGGGGGGGGGGGAATCATGTACCCATGACCCTCCCTTGTATCCGATCCTGACAAGGGTTGCGACTCACAAGTTGGGGAGCACCGATGATTTGAAGCAAAATTTTTAGCAATTAAATAAGCCGAATGTGTTGTGTTTCATAGAACAGAAAAAAATGTAAACCTCAAAAAAGAATTCTCCAATCCAGAAAAATTTTCGTCTTAGTTTTCAGTTTTTTTTCCAACATTTTGCTAGTCTTTTTTTTTTTTTTTTTTCAATGTTGTGACTAAATGTCTTCAAATATTCCTTTTTTTTAACATTAAAAAATAAAAACTTCTTAATGCAGACGCGATCATGATCTTATAGTTTCCTGGCAAAAGAAAATAAATAAAGGTAATTCTCGGATTCAAATGAACACACGTAAATAATATTCAATGTGGGGCACGTTACTGTGTCGATTCATCAGCGGGGCAAATAGTCTGTAATCAGGTGGAGCAAATTACCTTTTTGTCAAGATTAATCACCCCACCACCTCTTGTATAAATGACAAGCCAATTTTGCTGCAATCAATGATAACGGCCTTCTTTATGATGTTTTCTTACTGTATAAACAGATAACTTAACAGAATATTGGAACGCTAGTTACTTTAGCAAAATTCTTAAAAGTACTAACTTAGAACAAGCGTTAAAAAGTGTCGCTCTTATCTTTCACTTTGCTATAACGCTGTGATTAACCCAAAAACTCACTAAAAATGGCTGTAGTGTACGCATAACCCTTCTTTATACACAAATACTCTAAAAAATTTCGACACGGGCGCGCACTATTTCTGAAACCGTGAAATACAGTTTTTGAGGCAACTTATCTAACGGGGCAAGATACCCCGACTTACTCTAACGAGAAAAATATTAATTTCTAATCAACCGAGGTTTTTCTTTTTCGCATTTGTCCCTTTAAAAGCCCTCCTTGCACTCACAACTGATTGCACACAATAAAACGTTTGATGTTCATTGAAATTAAAACTTTATTGTTTTACTGTATTTTTCTATTTTTTTTTTTTTTTGTGCTGTAAGTATTCGTTAGTTTTTTGATTTGTTAGTGGATTCAAAAATTCTCACTCTTGACAAAACTCGGGAGATATTTTACTAATATGAAAAACAACTAAAACTAATGTGATTCTGCATTTTTTATATGCTTACTATGTTTAAAATTGACAAAATGTGATTGATTTTCAATAACAGGAAATATTCATTGACAAATAAAGGAGTAGCGTAACGGCACCAGTAACAGACATGCTTAAGGCATCGCTTTCAGGTTAGTTCAATTTTCTGAGCCTTTTAATGTATTTAGAATTTTAAAACTATTTTCCTCTAATGCAACTACATCTCTTCCTTTTACGTTTGGCTACTTATGGATCCTCTGAATGAGTTAATTCTATTTTTATTTGCTAAATTTCGAAAAAAAAGGTCCAACCCCCAGCAACAGGCACCGACGGTTCTGGTTGTACCCAGTAACAGATAGAATGAGGAAAGGATGAATAATGGAGAGAATTTTATCTTTTTCTCTTCCAAATGTGCAAAAGTTCTTTATTTTTGGATCTAAAATCTTATTGAATCCAAATGAACAAGTGAAACACCGGCAGACCTCATGGTGACTGCTCATAACCTTCCAGCACTGCCTTGTATATACCAACAGGCTCATAAAATTCACTCTGATATTACTGGATGGTTGCACCATATTCATGGGTCGCAGCAACATCAGTTTTACCCGCCTAAAATTCTTATTATTTAACTCCAAACTTACGACTGTGTATTTCTGGACCTTTGTCTGTTACTGGTGCCTTTACCCTACATTTCGCTTTCTTTCTTTCTTTCTTTTTTTTTTCTTTTCTTTTCTTTTTTTTTTGTATCACGTCGAAGGGATTTTATTTTATTTTATTTTTTTTTTTTTGATTAAATGAACGTCATGAAATAAAACATTGTTATAATACATTTCAAGATTTTTTTGAAGAAAGTTTAAAGCTCCTGCTGTTTTTCTGTAAAAAGTAGGTAAGTATTATTCAGCAATCAGTTTCATACTGGCAGCAAGTTGCATCGATGATTTGAAAATAAGTAATATCACAATCTAAAAATTTATTTCTAAGAGCGTTAATTACACAGGCCTGCGATGAAAAAAATACAAGATGAGTAATAACTTAATGTAGTTTTAGATGTTAATTTCGGGAAAAATAATCAAAATATCCATCACGTCACATTTTTGTGTAAAATTCAGTTTTATGTTGATTTTTTATGTACTTTAACTATTTTTTTTCCATGCATTCCTTCTCTCTTACCTTGGCCATTTTCTGCAGTGGAGAAGTTCGAAATTTATAGTATACACTTCCCAATCCCTTCAATCCTTCCCTTTAGCAATTGGACACTCGTACATTTAAGGAAAACTCTATGAAAACTTGGTTCTCATTCTGAAACAAATCAAGTATGCTGATCACAATTGGACCATTTGCTGCCATCATTTTTGTGAAGGTTATCTCCACGCTTCTTATTCAGCAAAGTACCAGTGCTTCACTTGTGAATGGGACAAACGCGATAAGACTCAACATTGGGTTAAGAAACAATGGCTGAAAAGACAGAATCCGGAACCAGGCACCTAGAATGTGATTCGAAACAGCTTAGTTGAACCAAAAAAATTTTATTACCGCCCGCAAAGCTATACAGAATGAAGCAGTTTGTCAGACATGTAATAAAAGATGGTGACTGCTTCCAATACCCGTGGAAGAAATCCCCTGACTTAATTGAAGCCCAGTTGAAAGAGGGAATCTTTGTTGGTCCAGATATCTGTAAGCTTATCAAGGACTAAGTATTTGAAACTACCAATGACAGCAAAGAAGAAAAACACTTGGGTTGCCTTCAAATATGTTCCTTGAAAATTTCTTGGTAATTGCAAGGATCCTGACTTTAAATAAATTGTGTTAAATCCCTTGCATACATTAAAGCAGAGAGCGCATTGGCAGTGTGCGAAAAAGAAGGAGCGCGCACGTGCCTCTATGTTATAAAAACTGTTCTTCATTATTGTAACCAGTTAGTTGTTATTTAGTTAGTAGGACGATGTTTCAGTTTTCTTCAGTTTTCTTCGTTTTTCCAAAGCAAAAATAGGTTAAATTCACAAAATATAAGTATTTAAGCACAAAATCTAAACTTTTTTACAAGTTAGTTATTTAATTTCTTATTTAGATAAGTTATTGTAACATTATAAATGAAAAAAAAAATAGTATTTTGGAAATAAAAACATAATATTGCATTATCTTACTTTCAAAGAAATTGGGTATTTCACTGCGGTGAATTCCAGCGGTAACGGAATAACAGTTTTTACAAAAAAAAATCGATGCATTACTGTCTATGAGCTTATCAAAATCCATATTTTTCAATAACTGACTTGTATACGGGTCATTCTCCAGAAAACGTAACTTTTGAACGGAAATATTTTTCAAATTCGAAACCTTGTTTTCTTTTTTTTTTCATTCTTACATGAAAATGTTACCTACATGAAGCAACCATAAACAATGGCGCAGCTACGTTCCAATTATTTTACTCATTAATAAAAAAAAATAAAATAAATGCATTGTTCACGGAAATAAAAAAAATAATAATAAAAAAACTTTTAATATTTACAAATCAAGGCCAACTTAATGTTAAAGTAGTAATTTTGTTAACAATCAGCTATTTTAATGATTAGTGGGAATATAATATTAGAATCTCTTAATTAAAGTACGACTTAATTAGTAATTTCAAATGTATTTAAAAATAGTAATTAGTAAATTTGAGAATATACTGGCAATTTATAATTTTGGTAGAATGCTTATTATTGATGTATTTCCCCTCCATCAGTTATTTTCACCTCAGAAACAATGACAAATAATTCAGCCATGTGATCTCTTCCTTCTTGTTGTCTATGGCAGTGGTAGACAACATAAGTTTTGAAGTAACATCGGGACCAATTGCAATATCAGGTTCTTTTCAAGAAAGAAATGCTGGTCTCACTACCGTAAACTTTTCTGGAAGACTGGGTACACTTCGTTTTTTTCAAAGTAGTGTTTATGTAATACTGCATATTTTGAGTAAGCCTTTCTTTACCTAAATTATCAGGAGTAGGGTATTGAAATATGGATATACTTGTCCCATGGAAGGAACCTTCGGAGGTTGAACTAGTTGGATTATGGTCTATGTTGTCGTACGCCCCTACTGTAAAGATTCCTTCTCGTAATTTTGATGGCATAAAACTTTTTCATTTTGGAGCTTAGCGTTTACAAGTTCACACATCACTGTTGAGAGTTGAAGCACACGTGTATATTAGACGGAAATTCCAAGTGAATGCATATTTTCTACTATTTCCTTTTTTCGAGTTTTTCCATAAATCGAAAGTCCTATATAAACTGCAAGTGTGGTCTCTCTATTAGGTTTATGTCTTTGTGCAGTGCTACTAGCTGACTTTCGTGACTGCATGTTAAAGCAAAGCAATTGTGATATAGTGAGAGAAGACTGGCTTACAACTTCATTTGCTTCAATATTAGATCCATATAACAACATATTCACGACAGCAAGAACTTACTTAAGGAAGGATTTTTGCTGTGACTCATAATCTAAATTACCATTGAATGTGTTCTTATGTTGTAGCACTTCCTTTATGACCAATTTTGCAACACGCAATAAAGCAAGTTCATCTTCGTCTTGATCATCTTTGCAAGCTTGCAGCATGACTTTACCAGAAACTTTGTCGTATGCCAGAAAATACTCTCTACGAGTCATGCTTACTGTCATATGCGGAAAATATGCGAGAATTCGCTGTCTTAATCTTGAAGTGTGTACGTCAGACATTTGTTGTTCATCTATTCCCATCAGTTGCATTAGTCGTGTCCGGTACATTTTTGTCAGGACACTCATATTGAATACTGGGTTTATTTCATTTGAATCCTTTAAATATTTCTCAATAAAATTTACTAATTCAGCAAAAACCACTCCTTCACATACATCAATATCTCTGCTTGATTGCGTTGTATTTTCCCGAGATTTGTTGTACAATCCTGCTAAGCACTTAACGTGATATTTTGCATCCTGAGCAATCATATCCCCAGCACTTAGTTTTGATAATAGAACATTGTTTCCTTGTTCACGGGCACATTTTCTCACCTTCTGGTCTACAGCAAATGTAGTCACATTAAATAATTGATCCTTGTAGGTTTCAGTACCATCGCAAAAAAAAAAAAAAAAAAACACCTCTTTGGAAGTAGCTGATCGTTGTTTACGTTCAAGCAATGAGGCCATTGATTCTTTTTCACTTTCAGAGCGTTTGCGCTTGTTTGCTCTTTCAAACATGATACAGTTATACTTCGATTCACATTTTCTTGTGCCACTTAGCTGCTCGTCGTGAGAATGTTTGTTCAATTCCAATTTGACCTTCATCAAATAACTTTAAATCAATAGTATTCGGTAAAGCATTTATACTATCAAACTTCTGCAAATTTTTTACAAGTGTTACGTAACCAATGTTTCGGGCAGTTACATTTGAATTCTTCGAAGGACAAACCAAAATATCAGCATTTCTCTTTTGGCATAATATACAAATGGTCCAATCAATAATTTTCTGTTTATCATTGCCCAAGTCACTGTGAGGGACTATACGTAACTGCTTTGCCATTTTTAGAATGTTGTCTTCATTGCTTCAAATTCGAAATATAAAGACAGTAGAAAATTAGCGGCGCATTACAATATTTTTACATCAATTATTTTAGAAAGGCGCACTTATTCGAAACTTCTGAAATAAGGCAGATTTTCATATGCTATACAATAAAAAAATAACTATGCGCACAAGTGACAAAAAATTAATATTACAATGCTCACTTGAGAAGTGTAGACATGAGACGTTAGTGCTTTGTGCAGATTTCAGAAAATGCTTACCTTGTGGTGACGACTCTGTTGATATACTACTACCAAATGATCCCTTGATTTCGCAAGTTGTAGTACTCCCTCCCCCCCCCATATAC
Organism: Uloborus diversus; assembly: GCF_026930045.1. Classification (NCBI taxonomy): domain Eukaryota; kingdom Metazoa; phylum Arthropoda; class Arachnida; order Araneae; family Uloboridae; genus Uloborus; species Uloborus diversus. The sequence goes on along the minus strand of NC_072738.1, from coordinate 44,457,867 downwards.
ACCCCTCCTCAACCCCGTTTGAGTGCAGTGGCGGATCCAGCCGATTGTTTTGGGAGGGGCCATTCGAAATTTTTTAACAAACTCCGAACTCCCCAGAAATTTTATTAAAATGAAGTTTTAAAAACTCAATTTTCGGGGTATCGAGACATTAGGTGAGGGGGTGGATTTAGGAATCTCCTTCGAAAATGTTTAAAAATTTAAATTTCCGATTAATTTTTGAAAACTAGGAAACTAAAAACGCATTTCGTCTATTTTTGATGATGTGCGGAGAAAGGTCAGGTTTCAGGCGGTGCCTCCAAAATACTTTTTGAAAATAAAGCTTAGAAACCAAAATATTCTGTCGTTATACGTTGAGAAGTTAGAAGAGGAGGGGTGCTCCTCTCTAACTCTTCAGCTGACCAGCCTAAAAATGCACCTTTAGGTAATGTTTGCTTACATTAAAGGAAGTGTGAAGGTGCTTGGAATCCTTCCTTCCTAAAAATATTTTGCGTTTGAGACTCTGAAGTTTCGATTTTTAACTATATTTATACATATTTTAGAAAAGGGATGAAAGATCGTGAGCTCCTCCAAAAACCTCCTTTTAAAGCTATCATCACGATATAAACTAAGAAGGGAGGAAGTCCTTTCAAAAATCGTTTGTAATGTTGCATTTTAGCAAGTTAAGTGATAAGGGCTGGATAAGCTAGTTTCCGTTGACATTTTTTCCAAATAAAAGACTTAAAATGCAATTTTTTGCTACATATCAAGGCATTTGTGAAAACGCATGAGAAAAGGGGGTTCTCCCCCTAATTTTGAAATTAAGCCATAAAAACGAAAATTTAGGCTCTCTTTGGTCTTGTGAATAATTGGTATACTCCAGCATTTAGAGATCGTCCAAGTGTCTGTAATTGGAATCAAGAAATGATGTAAAAGATGGAGAAAAATTTTGGAAATAAAAGTTTTGTTTTGAGGATAGGGATATAATTAATCTCCAAATTAAGTCTTATACTTCTTTTTCAGTAAAACGTATGTGTTAAATTTTGTTATCTTCTCCTAATATTTTTTTTTTCTTAAAATCACTCCTACAATCACAAGGCTTTGGGAGGGGCCATGGCCCCCATGGCCCCCTCTAGATCCGCCCCTGTTTGAGTGGCGCCAGTGATATAGTTTCCAGACTGTATCTTTATTTCTCGTTCCATTTTTATTTCTAGGAAACGCATTGCTTTTATTTGGAGGAAGGTAGTCACTAATATGGGTCATTCGTGTGATTTTCATCTAGATAAATGTTGCAAAATCTGAAGTATATGTACAAACCAATGTAGTTATCCAGTGGAATTAAAATAATTTGAAAAAATCATTTTTTGTTGAATTTCGGTGCTTTTTTAGTGTTTAAAAACCCGCTGAAAACTAATAATAAATACCGTTTATGGTCTTAAATTGGTTCTGTCTCTTTTTTTAACACAAAAAACAAGATCCTTGACGTGAAAAACCTATAAATTGATATAAAAGTCTCTTTTGTGCGACACATATTTAAAAAACGCTTATATGGAAGCCATTTTGAAAAACCGCCGCCATCTTGGATTAAAACGGTTTTTGAAAGTGCCTATATAGAGTCATAAACAACATTCCTACCAAGTAGCATCTTCTTATCACAATTTGCAGTTTCCCATTGATTTTTGTCGTTTAGTTCCCCAGCTAGAAGCCAAGAATATTTTGTTAGTAACCTTTTTTTTAAAATCAAATTTAAAAAACGGTAACGGAAGGACACTTTTGCGACAAAAACACCCAACATAAACAACAATAGTTTAGCATGAAATTTTGACTTAGTGTCGAACTTAGGTATTTTTGATCTTGACTCTTGTTTGCTCAAGATGAAACCATCGTGCCTTTCTTCTCCACAAATCTTCTGAAGCCTCTGTTACCAATGTGACACAGAGTTGTCACATGGTAACAGAGTTGTCACATAAATATCTATGTCACGCTTGGCTGTGACATAGATATTTATGGATGTCCGAAGTACAAATTGGTTCTTCCAAATTAATTTCACCTAAAAGTAATTGTTTCAAGAAAGACTTAATGGCAGACGTAGGTATTTCTTTCGTTAGTGGAGGTTCATACGTTTCAGTTTGCCAGTTTATGAGTTCAGTGTAATCTCGACAGTTGAAGTTTAACTTGGGCACTTTAAACTGTCTAACTGGTGCAGCTGACTGTTCACTTAACTGGTCTCTTATTGACAAAATCTTGCGGTAGGCCAGAGCTTGAATATGTCTTCTTTTACCAGTCAGCATTGATATATCAGCATTGATATCAGTCAGCAGGATATTGTTCAACAAATCTTGCCAATAAAAAAACCTGGTCCTGTAGTGCATTCTTAGGTGGGTAACGACTGCCGCTCGTTCTAAAAATTATATATTCCGACTGAGAATCCGACTGAAAATATGGTCACGTTGTGATCATACGTCATGAAAGTTTACGCTCCTGTCTGGTTCTTCATAAAGATACACTCTTCTTTTTTAGAAGGTCCACATATCATGTCTACAGAATGATCGCATTTTTCAGATACTTGCCAAACAGTATAAGAACGAATAATGTAATTCGACGTTATTCATTTTTTTGCTCACCCAGCGAACATCTTATCATTAATCCTGACTGATAAACGAACACATATTCAAGTTCTGGCCTACCGCAGGACTTTGTCAAATGCAAATAGATGTTTCCTTACGCTTTGTTCACGTATGCAAAGGAAAAACATTTTTTCGCCCTGGCATTGGAAACAAAAAAAATTGACGCCAATGGATAAAAATCGCCAATTATCCAATTTTCGAAATCTACCCGCATGGAACAAAGCATCAAAACTCAGTTTATACGCAAATCTTTTGTATGAACAATATTACTTATAACTAGACGTGTTATAAGTAATATTCTAATATATTGAGTAAATTGCTTCTTCGTCATCAAAAACATAATTTTCCAAGTAACAAATGAACGAACTCTACTCGTGGCAACTGTCCATTCGAAAACACTGAACGTCGCAATAATAGTACATTTAAAAAAAGGTATTCTTTGTGATTTGTTTATGGTTAAGGGCGGTGCATAACTGACGTCACACTTTTCAACATTTTCGACCTTCTCCTCGCTTTGTCACAAAGTTTCGCACGCAACCCCATCTTCCCTTAGTCACATGTCACGCTGTTTTTCGTAACGTTCCAATAAGAAAATGCTTGTTGTCACATTCTCCGCATTGTGTGTTCGTCTTGTCATTTCTTTCCTCTCCCTTGTAACAAACTGTTACTATTCCGTGAACCCCACCTTAAAGCGGAACTTCATTCGTGGACTGCCCTTGTTTTGTGGTAACCGTAAGCAAATATACATTTCCCTACTCTTTGTTTACGTATGCAAAGAAAAAAAAAATTCTCCCGCTGCAATGGGTGCCAAAAATTTGACGCCAATAGATGAAGAGCGCCAATTTCCCAGTTATCGAAATCTTCCCGGATGAAATGATACTGCAAAACCCAGATTATACGTAATAACTTCTGGATGAACAACATTTCTTTTAAAAAGTTTAACATTATTGAGTAAGTTGCCTTGACCTCTAATATTATTAATATAAAATTGCAAACAGTAAAGTAAACGAATCCTACTTGCTACGTTAAAATTTGTCCATTCAAAAACACTGGACGTCGGAATAATAGGGCAATTTTATTTAAAAAATCGTGTTTGTGATTTGTTTACGGTTTACTGACTAATGCATTTTTCAAAATTTTTCATTCCTCTCCCCTTTGTCACAAAGTTTCACACTTCACCATACCGCCTCTTTCCTTTGCCACATATCACACTGTTACCATAACCGTTCTTATAAAAAAAAGGCTTGATGTCCCTCTAATCAATTATTTCTTCCCCCTTGTCACGAACGGTTCCAATTAAATGAACCTCACCTTAAAGGGGGACTTCATTCGTAGTCAACTCCTTGCAGATACACATTTATCTACTCTTTTTTTAAGAATGCAAAATAAATGTATTTCTCCCCGTGGCATTGGTGCCAAAAATTTGACACCAATGGATAAAGTTCGCCAATATCACAATTATGGAAATCTTCCTGAATGAAATGATACCACAAAATTCCCTTAATACGTAAAACTTCTGTAGAAAAAATATTCTTTGTAAAAGTAGGCATGACCGTTGCCATTAGAAATATAAAATTTTCAACAGTCAAATGGACGAATTCTACTTGAGGTAACATATAATTGTCCATGCAAAAGCACTGGAAGTCGTAATAATGCACTAATTTTATCAAAAGTTTCCCCTTGACATCTGTTTGTGGTGATAGCAAATGCAGGTATTATTGGGAGCTGTGTGTATGTGTGTGTTTTTTTCCTTCAGAAGGTGATTTTATCAAAAATTTAAAGTCCTCCCTCCTCCGAAAAATTATTTATTTAAATATTAAAATCGCGAAAACATATTCAAAATGAAGTTATTTTAAATGCCCGCAGTTTCCCAAAAAGCCTCAGTAATAAAAACAAAAATGCAAGAATTTCATCTCTTTACGCTCAAGCGAGAAGCAACACCATAATATTATCCAGCAATTTCTTCACGATAACTATGTCGCGTAAAAAAAGGAAATAACAATGAATTTTCACTAAGTTTTGATTGCTAACTCTTAAACGCTAGTAATTAAAAGTTAAGCCATTTCACTAACTAGCTCCTTTTCTTGTCATCTTAGCGGGTTTCCGTTTTTGAGCCGTAAAACGGGTAGTAAACGTTTTTAGAAGTATTTTCCACCATCTTTCCTACCATACCAAACTCGAAGCACTAAAACGCATTTTTCGTATACAAAAAGTAGTTTAAAAATGAATTAAAACTTAATATTTCGCGATTCCAACAATAAACTTCAACAATGAAAAAGAGATAAAATTAAAATTTTTGAGTTTCGCTAACTAAAAAACGCTTATAACTTTTTTTCTATTGGATTTAGGTTATTGGACCTTGAGCGCACTGACAATTTCTTCGTTAGGAGTATTTTTTAAAGACCTTTCCAACCATATCAGATTCGAAAAATTGGACCATCCGTTAGCGTAGAAAGAGTCATTTAGGACGAAAATGTGTTTTAAATCAATATCTCCTTTAATTAGCGTTCGATTTCAAAAATTTTTATTGATGACACTAAAACTCGGCATCAGCTACTGAACTAAAAAAAAAATAAGGAAATCGGTTCACAAATTGAGGAGAAATCGGTACCGAAAGAAAACGGCTTGCCTATTAATATATATATGAAGATTACAGGAATCAAACTGGCACAGCAAAGCTTATTAAGGCTCTTACGCCAAAAACCTGATGGAACAATATGATTTGAAAAAATAATAAAATAAAACAAAGATTGCTGACTTTTATGCCTATTTTAGGTTTTAGCTCACATTTATATAGTTTATCAGAATTTTCACCCTGATATAGGCTTTTGTAGGCCTTCGAGGTTCATAAAAGAGTACAAATTATTTTGCACTGAAATGCAACTTTCGATTTTAATAAAATAAAATTTCCAAAATCATAACTTCAACAAGATTTATGTGAAGCCGATAAATTAGGATATTTGGTTCAGTTTCTTTTATGAATACCTTATAAAAAATTTGTTTTTTTTTCGTGTTTTCAACAAGTTCCTTTTTGTTCCGGTGGTTCTAATAAAATGAACTCTTTACTTAAATCCTTTTTTTCCGCGAGGGAAAGCAGGATTTTTATTTTGTTCGATTTGTGGCACGTATTTCAGCCTGATTCTTCGTGCAAGACGATATAAATATCTGCGAACGAAATAAGCTTGCGCAGCAATCTTTGGGGGAGGGGGGGTTGTGAGTGCCAGCGAGCTGAGGGCGGAGCCCCCAGTTATTTAAAAAAAAAAGGGCGTAACTTAAATTATTTTAGATAATATTCAACAATGAATTTAGGTACCAATCAGCCATAGTTTAGAGCTTTCAAAGATCAAAAAATGTAAATGTTTTTTTTTTTTTTAGTTTTAAAATTTGAGTTTTGAACACTTAAATTGATGCAAAAATGAAGTGATCAAAGCAAGGTTACTTTCCTGTTTCATTTTTTAGGTAAATTTCCGCTATCAAGCTATTAAAAATAATTATTATTGAAAGATAAATTTAGCATTAATCGTCAAACTCCATTATCTATATTTATGCAGTAAGAGGTGATTTTTTTAAATGACTGTATTTGTTGCCTCATCAAAAAATGTTTCGGTTCTGTTTTTTCAGAATATGCAACACTCGGGTGTCATGGGGTTTTTGCTTTTCTAACAATTTGATATTAAATACGCATATCAAGAATTAAAGAGCGTGAAATGTCATGAATAGGTAGTTGACTAAAACATGCATATGGTATCTATGAATTCAACATTTGCATCTGTTCATTAGAGAAATATAAAAGCAGCTTCATCGAATTTATAGGGTTAGAAAAAGGTAATATGTCTTATAAAAGTAAAGGTAAGAAATAGTTATGCTCTATGCCATTTTAAAATCAATATCACTTTTAAAATACGCACACATTACTATGTTCGCTGTTACATGTACTCTTACCTGGTGTTTCCTGATTTCCTGGCAAAATTTTTTCACTATAAATTCGTTGGTTTTCAACAAATCCATTACTTGTCCGTGCCAATGAATGAAATAACAATGTCAGTAACAATAAGTACATGCCCTCCATCTTTAAAACGAGAAGACGCAATCGAAGACTTTCTATCACACTTCGACATGAATTTTTTGATAAAGCATCAAGGTTTATAGTTCATTTTTTGTATGATAATAATATGATAAGACAAAGGATTCGTTCTCAAACCCCCTTCTACCATGATATTAATGCGGAGGTAAGTTATCAGTTTCAAAGATAATAAAATCTTCGATTCCTTTATCTTACCTTAACCTCGTGGAGGTTTTCCAAAACGAAACAGGACGCTATAGCTTTGGCTCTGGAAATTATAATTACGATTTGAGTTCAGTTAAAAATATTTTTATTATTGTAAACCAAAAACGTTTCATTGGGTTTTGAAACTTTTTGTGCTTTTTACTTCCTTTTACATAGTAAAGGAAGCATTGTATTCAAGAAAAAAAAATTCACTCAAAAATTGGCCTTAATTTTCATTTTGTTCGCCCCCGAATGAATATTGAGTTTTTTATTTCAACCCAAACACAAGTGGATATATACCTAAGACGTAAAAACATCAGAAATATCCGTTTTGACGAGTTAATTACAAAGAGTTTTCTCGTGACGTCCGCATTTACGTATGTATGTGCGTATGTGTGTATGTGCGTATGTACCTCGAAAACGGTATGTCCTAGAAAGTTGAAATTTGGTACGTAGACTCCTAGTGGGATCTAGTTGCGCACATCCACTTTTGGTTGCATTCGGATGTTCCAATGGGGGTCTTTTACACCTTTTTGGGGGAAAATCATTGTTAATTTCAATACAAACTCAAGTGGTGTTATAATTTGGCAAACACTTGGCGATGTATCGATAAGCTTTTGGTTGCTATGTTTTGCCGCCAACTTAGCGACAAACTTGGCGGTTTTTTTTTTTTTTTTTTTTTTTTTAAATCTGGTTTCAATTTTGCCATATTTAGAGCATTAACCATTGAATAACATTAAAATTGCAAATATTGGGACAAATTTTCTGTCTAAAACTTTATCTTTGCTTCGGTTCGCAACAAAATTGGGGGAAAATATTCTAAGTGTTTCTTTGCTTACTCCGAGGCACTATTGGCATTAAATTAGAGTAAAAGGAAGTCATGTGATGCACACATCAGCTCGTTTTTTAATTACTAGACTTTCTGTCGCAGTCAAGAGATACATATTTTACGGCTTAGTTTATGTATTTGGCCATTTTTTTTTTCATTTTAATGTATCTTTTAGTCTTTCCTAATGGTTTGCTTTGTTTAAAATCAAACATTCGGTTTGAAACTTTTGTAATATTGATTTTTGCAACGTTTGACGACCAAAAAAGTGCTTTGACTAATTTGGCGAACATTTTAGAAAATGAGCTGTTTCTCGTTATGATTCCCCCCCCCCCCACCCAAACTCCGATTTGGGTTACAGGAATCAAAAGACATTTGGGTTACAGGAATCAAAAGACGCCATAAAAAAGACAATATGATTCGAAAAAGTAATACATTTAAACAAAGATTGCTGAGTTATATGCCTATACTGTGCTTGCGCCCATACATCGTAATTTTCACAATAATATGTGCTCTTGTAGATTTCGAGTATCAGAAAAAGAGTGCAATTGCTCTTCCGCTGAAATTCATCCTCCCACTTTAATGAAATAAAATTTGCCAGATCATAACTTCGACAAAATTTATGTGATATGATACATAAAGAATTTGGGTTTCTTAGTTCTTTTTTTATAGCTTATTAATAATTTTGTTTTTATGCATTTTCAATAAGTTTCTTTTTGTTCGAGTAGGAACGAAATTTTCATATTGTACTAATTATGATGAGCTCGTTACTTAAAGTCAAAGAGCAGGATATTCATTTTCTTCTAATCGTAACACGTATTTTAATTTGATTCTTCCTAAAAGACGATATAAACATCCGTGAACAAATTACGATTGCGCAGCAATCTTTGAGGGTTGGTGAGCGGCAGCGAGCAGGGTGCGGAGTCTCCCAGCTTTATTGGTAAATGGAAAGTAATTTTACTTGCAAATAAAGCAATGATGTACAGCTCAAAATGAGTTTGTCTGATTTTCGGTTCTTGAAGAAACCCGGAATGATGAATGCCTACAGTTAGTTCAATGGATCAACGCAACGGTTCAATTGGGAGCCATTTGTGTCGACTGAGAGAACGGTTTAGTTGGGAGGCGTTTCTATCGGCTCTTGAAATTACCCGGAGTGAATGCCTACATTTCAGCAAATCAATAGTTCATTTACGAATCTTTTTTTTTTTTCTTTTTTCTTTCAGCTATTGAAATGATCCGGAGTGATGAATGCCTACAGTTGAGCGGATCATCGGTTAAGTTGAGAACAGTTTCCTTCAGTTCTTGAAATGACTTGGAGTCAACGTCTTCAGTTTCGGGGATCAACAGTTTTAAGTTGGAAGCCGTTTCTTTCGGCTTATGAAATGGGACATTGGTAACGCTCAGAGCCGATGGATTTGTGAGCCTTAAATCTTTTAGCGAGAGTCATGAATTTTTCTCCCACTAGAAAGAAGACTCTTAGAACATGGACGCGATCTTTCGTCCATATTTATTAGGTACAGAAATTAAACAAATTAAAATATTTCTAATCTTAAGCACTTTTGCTTCAAGGATTGCATACATACCTTTTTTCCTTTCACAAAATTCTCCTGTGAAATTTTGTGTGCAAGTGCATATGGGCTTGTTCTCCTCTCCATTGCATTTTCCAGCATTTTTACAAGGGTTTTTAATGCATCTATCTATAAATGAAAAGAAAAATCTTTCTCGTCATTTTTTTTTTAAAAACTATACAGCAAAAATTTGTTTTAACGTTACATTACATCAAAATGACTGGAATGCATTTGTTGCATGAAAAAAAAATCCTTCAAATTAACGCAAATAATTTTGCACTAAACTTTGAAAAAGTGGCAAAATATTGTCAATTCGTTCTTAACTTTTTACATGCAAAATGAAATGTTATGTGCAATGAAAAAATGAATATGTCATTGACTTCGCAAGAGAAAGTATAAGTAATTATTTGTTAAAATATGGGATAAATTGAGCATCGAAATTGTTTAATTTTACTTTAAAACGGAGTTCGAATCTATCCTTTGTTTGATACACACACAGCATTACGTAAGGCAGACATAAGTAGAGATAGATGAACTACTGTAACGCACAAAAGTAGCAATGCTGCGGTGCCGGCAGTTTAAATTAAAAATTAATTTCGAAGTAGGAAGAGAAGCAAAAATAACATAACTACGGAAAAAGGAAAACCATTACATAGTTTCTCTACAAATCTATATATATATAAATGGATGTATGTTTGTGGGTGTGTGGGTATATGTGTATGTTTCTTATACAAATCCACAGTTTTCGTCGGATTTCTTCCAAATTTGGCACAGAGGTAAATTGTTCCTCAGGAATTCATATAGGCGGGTTTTTGGAATTTAAAAAAGATCCGATGAGGTTCAAATTTATATTTTTAATCATAAATTGCTCTTTTCGACACAAACAAATTTGTGTATAGTTATGAATTTAGTCTAAATGAAAAGCCCGTAAAAAACTGCCTTAGATGAAGTTTCTTCAAAGATTAACTACTATCGTTAAATTTAAGAACTTTGATTCCAAGCTAATAAAAATGATTTGCAACTTATAACCACCAGTAAATATTTTAAACACAATCAATACAAAACGTATCATAAACAATTGCCGCTAATGTCTTTCAGCGACAAGCCAAACGCATGTTTGGTAAGAGGAACCGTAGATATACGAAGTAATGATGTACATCGTTACGTAGTCCCAGGGATCCATTGATGCTACCCATGGTTCTACTTAATTTGAATGCTACCGTTAAATTGTAATTTTTAATACTGTTTAATTAAAAAATCCACAACAGTAAGGGTTGAGTGTAATTTTTTATTAGTGTTTTCCACGTTAATAGGAGAGAAAATACAAATATTAGTAAGGTATTAATATTACATTCAAGATTGGCGCACTATCTTCGACTGTTTCAGCATTAGAATACTTTTATTAAAACCACATCTATTTCATTCATATGATCCTTACCAAATCAATTTGAAATGTGTAAATTTTCTGTATACTACTCCTCGATTTACGTCGAATCTTTAAGTAATTCAGTTCAAGTATAACCAATAACCTGATTCGGTTAAATAGAAGTCGCTCCACGCTATCAAAGAACATGTATGTTTGTGGGTGTGTGGGAATGTATGTTCCTTCTACAAATCCAGTTTTCGTCGGATTTCTTCCAAATTTAGCACAAAGGTAAATTGTTGCTCAGGAGTTCATATAGGCTGGTTTTTTAAATTTTAAAAAGACCTAAAATTAGCCCGGTCAATTTAGACATAAAAATAGTTATCAAATAACAAAAATTCCGGGAAAGCTAAATTTTTGTAGAGACCTTGGGTTTAGCATTACAAATAAAATGCAAAAAGTCCCCGTCAATCCCATGTGCGCTAAAAAAGTTATTTGGGGTCAAAGGTCAAAATTTAGGTTTATTGGATTTTTCTCAAAAACGGTAAGTTTTATCGAAAAGTACCTCAGACCAAAGTTGTAGATCTCAAAATTCTCTATAAAAATTGTTCTCATGATTTTTCTCCAAGATCAAACCATTTCCCAGATATTGCGTACTCTCAAAAGATAGCCAGTCATTTACAGAATCCCCTCTATTCGCATGGCCTTGTATAACATTTGGCTATTCTAGTCCGTGTGGCGTCGTTCACATACCCAGGGATGCCCAACCCACTAAGGGCATGGGAGCACCCCTCAATATCGCGGAGCTCTCCCCTTCAAAAGCAACAGCCCCCCTCCAAAAACTGAGAAAAATACCCCTCAAAACAGCCCCCCTTTAAATGTTTTTTGAGCTCTCAAACTGTAACCACATTTCATACAATAAAACATAGTTTGTCTGGTGAGACGCATTATTATCTTGACTCCTGACAATGTTTGGCCTTAGTGATACATTGTGGGTAAGATTTCTCGATTCTAATATGACTCTAAGTAATCTATCTCTCTCGGTTAGACAACAAACCGTGGTTGACGCTTCTTCATCTAATTTTGCGCATCATCTCACTGCTTTAGTATAACGTGAGGTATTGGAAATCTGTTAAAGAATCAGACTTTAACATTTTTATTTTTAGGATTTTACAATATTGTTATTTTGTACAGACAGAGGGCAGCACCAAGACGAGCCAAAATTGCTCACCTAAATTTGAAAAAATAAAGGTGGAGTCATATGCTGTCAATTTTTAAATGCAACAATGTGATTGGATATTGAGACGTAGCGTCGGTGTGCCATTTCGTTTTTGCGATTCTGATTTATCGAAAAAAAGTTCAGTGCAGTACTCGTGTAGAAGCAGCATGATATGGGTGCGCGTACGTTTTGTGATCTTCCAGCCTCGTGGAAAAAAGCGTCATAAGTTTCTTCAAAAATCCACAATCATCCTGAGTAATGATATGGACTATCTATTTTTTTTAATGAAAAATTAATTATTTTAATCAAGAGCATTTTTATCAAGATTGAATTTCTTATCGTCGAAAATCCATCAAGTTTTAATACCCCTTTTGGAAGTGCATCTATAAGCCAATGGAGCTACAAGTTCATCAGTATTTTATCAACAACATTTGAAATCCATCAAGTTTTAATACCCTTTGAAAGTGCAACAAATTCATCAGTATTTGCAAAAGGTTACAGAATAATTACAAAATACTTATTCATCAAAATTTAACGGATTCCAGAATAACTGCTATTTGAAAATCCATCAACATTCCAAGGATTGTATTGACCACTATATCTCCATAGCCTGTGAACTGTATGTTCTTAATCCTGTCGTGAACACCAAGGGACTAATAAACGTTTTGTCAAGCTAGTGATATTCAAAAATGCCTATATAGTATAAAAGCAGTCCATCACCTTTTCCTTCAAAAAAAAAAAAAAAAAACAAAAAGAAATAGCCGTTACCAATTTATCATAGAGCAGAGGAATCGTCGCATTCCGATGCTATTCAACATATTCAATAATTACATAATGAAAAATCCAAAATTACATATCATCTATGCATAATCAATTTACGAATATATATATATATATATATATATATCTAATATTGGTTCTTACGTTTTTTTGTTATTGATGATTTAGTTTAGTATTTTATAATAATATGATATCAAAGTAAAATAAAAAAATGATGGTAAGTTTTCACAAAATTGAATTGTTTTTTTTATGAATTTATTGTTAATTGATTTTTATTTGGGAAAAAGAATCCCAACTATTTGAAGCATACTTTTGATTGATAATTTTCCACTATACGTAATATGGGTTTATTGCATTTTTCCTTACACAACGCTTTAAGATATTTAATTCATCATTAATATCAAAAAAATGATCTTTTATATCCAATCTACCATTTAGTAAATATGATCATTTTTATAACCAATTTATCAAAATCATATAATTCAGTAGTTACGCCCTCAAGCACCATTTCTTTTAATGTTTTATCTGATATTCCTTTTTTAAGAAGATGATCCGAGTTTTACCAGTTCTGCTTATCAAAGAACTCAAGTTGAAATCTGGAATTGTAAATTTTTGCTGTACAATCAAATTCTTCAAACTTGCCATCGTACTATGTTTCGATCATCAGCTCTCGTTCTGCAAATTGGTTACTTTGAGAATCTAAAAAATATAACACTAGGCATTGCTGATGACCATCATCAGAGAACTTGTTTTGAGACGGATTACGACGACCAGTTCGAAGATGGACAATGAACATTTATAATTCCAGATTTCAATTTTGAAACTGAGAGACTACTATGGAGCTCATCGATAAGCAGAACTGGTAAAACTCGGCAGCTCGCTCTTTCAAAAAGGGGATTTCCGATGGCAGCTCGCTCTTTCAAAAAGGGGATTTCCGATAAAACTTTGAAAGAAATTGCTTGATGGTGTACCTACTGAGTAGTATGGTTTTCAAAACCTCACATGTCATACATACCAAAGCAGTGAGAATATAGGTAAAATAAGAGAAAGAAGTGTCAGATACAGTTTGTTGTATAACCAAAAGGGATGGATTTATTCGAGTCCGATTAGAATCTAGAAATATTAAGCCACAATACCATCAAGTCACAATTTCAATCAAGAATGAAAATTATGAGAAGTGTTAGAGTTCAACTCGCACGCCAAACTTATGTTTTATTGTAATCAATGTGGTTACAGTTTGAAGGCTCAAAACCCATTAAAATTTCTTAACGTCTTTTGTTTCGAAGGGTGACTTATGTGGGCTGTTGCAAGTCATATTTTTTTCTTTTTTTAATTTTTATACTTAACCTTTGTTCTCTATCATAGGTAAATTTGACATTTTGAGCCAAAGTTATGGGCTAAGTGGAGAAATAACATTTTTTTTTTACCAGATAAGAAATGCTTTTATGACTTATTTTTTCCGCATATGTAAGAATTAATTTATGTGAAAGCAAACTTTTACAAATCATAACTTCTAATATTTTTTCTCAAAGTATGGAGCAACACGATGTTATTCAATTCTGACACTATATTGGCCAAATTCAAGATTCAACACATGTGTAAAACTTTAAAATACAGTTTATTATTAAAATGATCTTATGCAATGTGTAATCTACACAAAACGTCTGCTCTTAAGAGCGATAACATCTAATTTTGATATTTGATGAAATTATTGTAACTTTTTCCAGTTTTTAAGTATTTATGGTCAACTTCAAGGCGCGAGCGACACCTCAAGATATTTTTGCGGTCAAAATCCTTTTGCATAACCAAATATCGCTACAAAAGGCAACTTTTCCGGGCTATTACTTAGCGTTTATCAGATTTTGATTTTCTTCAATCCACCCTAATGAACATATCCAGTATTTTAAATGTAAGTCCACCTCGTACTAGAGCGGGATTAAGTGAATCGGAATCCAGCTTTTGTTGTAAAAAACACTGCTTATTTTGTGGCGAGAAAGCGGATGTAGAGGTTGAGAAGAACAAAACGCAGAATTATCGCAGAAAAATTTATAAATTTTCTACACTTGCATTCAAAGAATCCCTTTTACAATTAGCTAAAGATCGTTCTGAGGTGTGTCAAAAGCTGCCCTTGCACGTTTTAATTTTGAGTATGATTTAGTCAATGCTTTATGAATTTTTCTGCGATAATTCTGCGCTTTCTTCTTCTCAGCCTCCTCATCCACTTCACAGTCACAAAATAAGCAGTGTTTTTAAAAACAAAAGCTGGATTCAAATTCTATTAATCGCGCTACAGTACGAGGAGGACTTACTTTTGAAGTACTGGCCTGTTCATCCTCACGTTGCTGCAGAGATTGAACTTTTCCGGGTGTATGATTTTCTGCAATCGACGCGAATTGTAACGGACTTTTGACTTCTTAAATAATCAGCATTCTTATAACTTCTCCCGACACTTGCATCGATTAAATTTGGCATTCCACGACTGCCCAGCACAACAGTTTCACCTTCAGTCCAAAGTTTATTGCAAATAAAGCAAAATTGTGACATTTTTCTTAAATATTGATCAGCACAAACAGTAGACGCTTGTAATAAATACATTTATTCACTCAAACTGCACGTTTAAATCAAAAAGAAGCAGGTACGTCAGGGGTGCCCACCTAGAGTCATGGCCAAGACTGCGACATCGAAATTTTTATGGAGATCGTTTTGAGGGTTTTTTTTTTCATTTGGGGGGGGGGGGGAGGCTTGCTTTTGGGGGTATCTCTGCGATGATGAGGGGGGTGCATCTTTGCCCTTAGTGGGATGGGCACCCCTGGGTATGTGAACGACGTCACACGGACTAGAATAGCCAGATGTTATTCAAGGACATGCGACTAGAGGGGATTCTGTAAATGACAGGCTGTCTTTTGAGAGTAGGCAATATCTGGGAAATGGTTTGATCTTGCAGAAAAAAATCATGAGGACCATTTTTATAGAGAATTTTGAGATCTACAACTTTGGTCTGAGGTACTTTTCGATCAAACTTACCGTTTTTGAGAAAAATCCAAAAAACCTAAAATTTTGACCTTTGACCCCAAATAACTTTTTTAGCGCACATGGGATCGACGGGGACTTTTGGCACTTTATTTGTAATGCTAAACCCAAGGTCTCTACAAAAATTTGGCTTTCCCGGAATTTTTATTTCCATTGTCTAAATTGACCGGACTAAAATGGTTTAAATTCATATTTTGAGTCATAAAATTACTCTTTTCTACACGAACGAATTTGTGTATAGTTATTAATTTAGTCTTAACGAAAAACCCGTAATAAACCCTAGATGACGTTTCTTCAAAGATTAACTACTATCGTTAAATTTAGGAACTTTATAACCAAGCTATTAAAAATGATTTGCAACTTATAACCACCAGGAAATATTTTAAATGCAATCAAAACTAAAGGTATTCTCAACGTTGGCCGATAATGCCGATTCGCGACTACAGTAAAGCATGTTTGGCAAGAAAACCGAACGAAATCAAATTGCTGCTGTTAAGCGATTTTTGAATAGCATCCTGCAAAGCAGGAATGCATTGCGGTCTTCGACAGTTCTACCTACTTTGTATGCTTTCTTTTGGTATTTCCGTTGCAGTAATGCCAGAACGAAATTATAGATCAGTGTTTCAAACATGAACAGCCGAGAAAATATCAAAACCAGCTCGGTATCAATAATTCATTCATTATCCATGTACAAGCTTCAACAATTTAATGTTAGATGGTGCTTAAAACCAATCTGCATATGTTCTTTATACTATTCCATGGTTTACGTCGGATCTTTACCTAATTCGGTTCAACTAAGTTGAATCGCTGAATTCTAACAAAGAACAAGGGCAAAAAATACTAATTTCGCAAATAAATTGCAAAATAATCATATTTGTGCTTAGTAGCGTATCTGGAATTTGTTTTTCAAGGGGGAGGGGGATGGTCATAACGTTTCTTACATGCAAATAAGCTACCATACTAGGATTGCCAATATGTACTAAAATTAAAGGTTGAAACCTTTTTCCCCCGCAAAACCACACGGAAATATAATTCAGCGGAATTCATACACTTTAGGAGGGTTGGAGTTTTAAGTTTGGAAAAAATGCAAATAAATAATAATTTATATTTGAATTGTTTTAAACTGCAAAAAAATGCTACGTTTTTTATATAAACAAATGTCTTCATTTGAAATTTTATATTACCTTAATGCTCGAGTAATATTACATCTGATGAAGCATCTTCGCAGACTAGCAATAGTTTTATATCTGTTAGCAGGTATGATGCAACTTTTGACACACATAAATTACTATTTGAAGGCATGATGAAATATTACTCCACAATATGAAGTTTTTTCTTCATCGTGAAATAAGTTGAAAAATGTTGCATTCCAAATTAAAAAGCTAAGGTCGATAACTGCTATTGTAAACAATCGAAAAATATTGGAAGTTTGTACCTACCATTAAGCATTTCAACCGTCATTGAAGAAGTGCTGTGAGATGAATGGAAAATTATCGCTATAATAGCTTAAACTCTCTTAAACAGTATAGGGATAAGGTGAAACACTTTGTATCTCACATGTAACCACATTGGACGATTAAGTGCTGTAAATGTATGTGAGATATAACTATTTTCGATATAGATAGCTTTATGTTACTTGATCAAGGTTGGTTTCATACACAAATGTAATTCTTCTTGCTGCTGGGAGGGGGATTGAGAACAATATTTAGGAGAAAGTTTTGAATTAAATTTATGGATTAGAAAAATGTGAATCATTTAAGTTTTTAATTTTTAAACTACGTTTCGAAACGTGAAATACATTTCGATTGCTTTTAAGCTGTGGATAAGAAGAACAAAATATGCAACAAGATGGTGTAAAATATAAACAAAAGATTTGTCTATTATACAGTTGTAAGTACAAACAAGACATTTATTTTTCAAAAAATTTCACGGCCTGCAAATAATTAAAAAACAAAATCTAACACTGATAGTGACTAAAAGGCACACGCCTACTTTTTTCTCTATAACGCAGTTTAATTGACGGTTTTGAAATAGTTCGTTCAATAACTTCACGTCCACCTACTTCCATTTTTAATGTTTTGCATACCTTAAAATAATGACTGTACTGTAGTCAGTGGACCCATTCCCACCTCTCACGACGATTGTATCCCTCTAAATTAAACTTTTGATGCTCTCTAAGGAATACTCTCTCTAAAGCAACAAACTTAAATACATGTTCTCTCTATCTGCATCAGTGTGATATCATGTACAACATTTACGGCAAGTATTAGCTCTTAAAAATTTGAACTAGAACTTAAATCTTGACAAATTTTAAATCTTTACAAGACATTAATATTACTGCCTAACTGTCATTTTTACCTACGAAAATGGAAATTTGACGTCAATATAAGAAAATAAAATGTTGCCGACGTGCGTCTTTTTAGGCAATTTACACTTATCCAATTTTACTCTATGGCATGGCACTAAATCACCATGGTAAGTGCGAGCGGACACATTTCGTAAAGTTTTTTTTATACTAAGCAAACTTTTTCTGCGAAATGTGCTTGCCTGAAAACAAACAAAATAACCTATCACTTGATACCTTTATTCTTAAAAACACCGCAAAACATCTGTAAAACGGAGTGTTATCGTCTGTTAACAACACTGACTGAATTTATTTTCTGTACGGTGGACTAATTGTTTAGCTTTTGGACATTGAGGATGTTTTTACATTAATCTGAAAATATTGTAACCGTGTCCAAGAAGACTATTTTGTATATATTTGTGCCTGATATAGGGATTGACTTTTATTTTTGGGTAAGCTCACGACTCTTTCTAAGGAAACATTCAATGATTTATTTCTGAATCAAATGCATGTGATAAGTACTGTTGCATTTTTTGATGTATTGGGGAAAACAAAACCTACAAAGGCGGCACAACGCTTTTCTTTCGAAGCATCACTAAAAGGTTGTCCCACACGATGTGCAAAAGACAATCATTTGTCTTTGCCATGAAGACAGTTTACGTACCGGCCGTCTGATTCAACCTCAGACAACGTACCAGTGGACACTACAGAGCCCAAACAATATTCCTCACACTTTTTTGCTTTAAGTTGATGCTACCTTTTCGGCAAATGCTTGATTTTCTGTGTTATTTAAAGTATTTTGAAGATTTGAGTCTAGAAAGCGTTGTGAATGTATTTTTTTACGCGTATTTGGAAATAATTCATTCAATTGATTGTCCAAAAGATATGTTGCATTAAAAAGCACCCGGGCAAAGCCGGGTAGTAAGCTAGTTAAAACTAAGGATTGTCTTTGGCCGAAGTAATGAATAATCAATGAAAACGTATTGCTAAAGTAAGGCTACGAAAATTTGAATACGGTACGTATTTCCATTTAAGTTAGCAATTATAGTTTCAAATGAATGTATGCCGTCTGACCTGTCTAGTGGTCAGAGGAGTCTGACTGAGAGGGGGAGGTCCCGGTTTCGAATCCCGGCTCGGGTATGGATGTAATTTCTTTCTTCTGTCCTTGTCCTTTCCTTGTGTGAATGTGTTGTTATGCTGCGAATGGTTGCCTACCCTATAAACGGCCCTTATGGCATGAGCGTACTGTGGAAGTCGGACTTCGCACCAAATTACGGTACAGTCGGAAAAGTAAAGCAGCGCATCCCAAATTGCCAGCCAAGCTGGCCCAAGACAAGAACAACAACAACAACAAAAGTATGTACGATAAAGGAGCTTTCAAATCTTCGAGCGGTGGAGAGCTCTTAATTAGACATTTGCGGTCAAGCTGTAAAGGAGGTAGTGGGTTCGATTCACATCTTGTTTATGTGTTATTTTAATCTTTTAGTGATGTAAATTTCATTCTGACTTGTGCAATTTGTGTCGAGTAGTTGTTACTGTGGAGCATGGGAAAATGCCAGTATTAGTTTTTTTAAAATACACGATAAACATTTCTCGCTAGAACTACTTGTCACTATTTTTATGGGGAAAAAGAACGTTGCTTTATTTATTTATATATTTTTTACAGTTAATTATGACATAAGTAGTTCTTCCCCCTGAAATTTTCGATTTTTTAAATTTAGTTAATTTTTAAATATATTGTTTGGATTTCTTTTTCTCAAAAAAAAAAAAAAAAAAAACGCTTCGGAACACTGGGGAGTGCGCTTCGCTTGCTGCGTGAGTGCGTGTTATTGACCTCGGTCGAAAAAGGGGAGATACAAAAATAAAATTTCAAGCTGGTGTGCTCCGCCGCTTGTGAGATCGAGTCCACCTGGCAATCAAGGGCGATTAGCTCCTCCACGACAAGGCGCCAGCTCACACGTCCCTCTCCGACGACAAAGTTTTGGTCAAGTTTAACTTGGCAACACAGGAGCAGTCACCCTACAACCCTGACTTGGTTCCAAGTGACTTTTTCATCTTCCCCTAATCAAGACAGGTCTAAAAAAGAAGCGATTCGACTCCATCGACGGAAAAAAAAAAAAAACAGTCCAGCAGGCTTCGGCGATAGTCCTTGACAGCATGTCACCTAAGGATTTCCAGAAGGACTACGAGCAATGGAAGACGCGTTGGTAGCGCTGTGTTGATGCTGAAGGATCATATTTCGAAGAAATTTACTACGCTGTACTTAAATGTCCAATACATTTCTAGTTCAGAGATCAGTCTTGAATTTATCTGAATCATACCTTGTAAAGGGTGTTTTTTTTAGAGGTATAGAACTTTAAGTCGGGAACACTGTTCGATCTGTGGGCCATTTTGATAGTTGTCACTTGTTTTGTGTTCAGTTTGGTTTGCCATTTCATCATGAATAGACAACAGGACGGTGCAACACGCCACACAGCGCGTGTCACAATTGATTTATTGAAAGAAACTTTCGGTGAACGAATAATTTCGCTTAATGGACCCGTGAATTGGCCTGCGAGATTACGCGATTTAACTACGCTGGATTACTTTTTGTGGGGCTGTGTGAAGTCTCAGGTCTACACCGATAAGCCACAGACGATTGACTCCTTGGACAAGAACATTCGCCACATATCACTCACATGCGGTCCCCATTGCTGCAAAAAGGGATAGAAAATTGAGCTTCTCGAATAGACGCTCTCCAAGCCAGCCGAAGTGCCCCATATACCAGAAATCACATTTAAATAAAATTGGCAAAAAATCATCTTTCGAATAAAGCCAAATTCATGGCGATTTATATCATTTAACGGTGTTTTATTCGAACCTCAAGTTCTATACTTCTAAAAAAACACCCTTTACTTCTTCTTTGTTTGAAAGTCAGATTAACCAAAGAAGTTAAATATGTAAAAGGTTTTTTCAGCTTAAGCATTGGCTATCAGGATTATTTACTTACTTTTCTGTGTTCCAAAAAATTTTCCCGTAAATTCTTCTGTACAAATGCATATGGGTTTGTCCTTCTCTCTGTTGCATGTTCCGCCATTTTTACAAGGTTCTTCAGTGCATCTCTCTATAAATAATGTTTTTAAAAAAAATCTCTGTATTTATTAATTTCTTACTATACTATAAAACTTTATTGTATCAGTACATTTATTCCAAAATGAAATTTTGGATATATAAAACAACATGTAATCATTGACTGCTCATAATGAAGCAAAATTTTGGAAAAATAGGAGGAAACAAAAAATAGAAACATTCGGTAAGACGACGAAACGATCGGCCGTCCGTCCCGTCCATCACGTTCTTTTCCTCCCGAAACAGGTTTTCTTTGTTGGTTGCCATGACAGCAAACCATCTTGGACGGGACCCGTTTCGATCAAAAGAACCTTGATATCTGATGGCCGTCAAAAGTAGGACAGCATTTCATTGGTTCCCGCCAAGCAGCGCGCTCTTTTCTCTGGCTGGTGATTTCAGCCACGTGATTGATGCTACTCTGTTTTCGTCGGCAGTCCGTCACGTCAAAAAACGGGATAGACGGGACGGACGGCCGATAAGTGAACTAATCTTAATCCTCTCGTCACTTTACACAACACCATTGCTCAGCCATTAACGTTTTGAATTTGTTTACATCAACGTAGGATTACGTCAACAGCCTACATTACACCTCACGACTTGTATTTCGCGAATAATAAATGAAAAAACAAAAAGAACTTACCACAGTCAAGTAGCGTTTCAAAGTCGAGAAATTACAGTTACAAAGCAAGAAAAACACATTTTGGTGAGTATACTGCTCGTAAAATAATCCGTTCTGACATACTTTGCAGTGAAGTTAGTTGCTCATCGCGTGACTTTCAGAAACTGCTTAGGCTTCTCCAACTCGTTACACAAAAGGAATGACCAGGGGGTCCGGACTCCTCCCATCGCCATTGAGTTTTTTTGATAGAATACTGCTCTATTTGTGTAGAATATAAAATAATTTTAAGCAAGAGCAACAATGACTTCAGATTTTATAAGAGAGAAAAAGAAATCTCTATTTCTTCCCCAGCAAAATCGAACTGTATGTGATCTTAAATTGTTCTATAACGATAATTTTGCTTCGCTGCTTTTATTTTTAATTATGAGAAAAGTATCAACATTCATTCTTGTACTTTCTGATATTAATAATAAATTTATTTAATTAACTAATGCTAATTAGTTATTTAATATTTTTAAAAAAGTTTTTTTTCCCGACAATAGAAAAAATCAAAAGAATTTGTTTGGATGTGCGTTGGAGTAAGATATGAGAATGGGAGACCTTCGATACTTGTCCCCCCCTCGCTCTCCCCTTTGCAGAATTCTAGTGCACGCCACTGAATATATATATATATATATATATATATATATATATATATATATATATAATAGGCTTTGTATAACAGGTCTCAAATAATAGATTTCATATAAGGGGTAACATATATTAGGCTTTCATTGAATGTCATTGAAACGCGAAGACAACTTCTGACGTAGTGCTAAATATAAAGACATAATCTTTAAAAATGGATTTTGGATAACGGTATTTCTGGTTCTTGATAGCTTTTTGAAAGTGAAACTGTCCTTTTTTTTACCCAGTGTTTTAGTTTGAAACGAATCTCTAGTCTTTTATGCTTAGGAGAAAATCTTTGATGATATATATATATATATATATATATATATATATATATATATATATATATATATATATATATATATATATATATATATATATATATATATATATATATATATATATATATATATATATATATATATATATATATATATATATATATATTTTTTTTTTTTTTTTTTTTTTTTTCTGCAATTAATTTCTCTATCTAAACGTAAAGACCTCATTTGACAGAAGATTTGCTGCTTAGTACTGTTAGTGAAAATGAATGCAAATTAACTAAAAAGAATCCGAAAATGCTTGTTCTCTGAAATGTAATTATCTAAGAAATTAACTATCTCAATGAAAAAAAAAACGCATTAAAAGAAACGGGTTGCCACAAAATTTCAAATAATTTGGTCGTAGTACTCAAAACATTGAATACTCCTGCTGTATTACATTTGATTAATTGAAAAATATTTATATATCTCTCAAAAGTAACAAATGATTTCGCTTTTATACTTGAATATCAGTTTTATTTGCACATTTTCATTACTATATAAATGAGAACCAATTATATTTACCTTCTTCTGTATGTAAATCGTTATTCGCTACCAAACATCTTGTCTTATGCATGTCATCAGTTACTCCATAACTTGTTAGTACCAGCGATTGAAATATTAATGCTAATAACACTATATACTTCCACTCCATTTATTATTCTTGACTACAGTCAAAAGACGCAATAGACTGCTTCCACTGACGTGGAGTTTTCGATAAAACAGAAAAACTTATAGTTTTTTTTTTTAGCATGATAATAATTCAATAAGACAAAGATATTTCTTTTTAACCCCTTTCCTCTAAAATATTGCTTCAGAGGTAAATTAACGGTTTGAAGATAATAAAATGTTACATTCCCTTATCTTGCTCAACGTGGAGGTTTTCTAAAACGAAACAGGACACGAATGGTTTTACTGGCTACCTGATTTAGAAGTTGAAAATTGGCGTTTATATTATTACATTTATTTTATTTATTTATTTTTTAAAGTAATTGAAATAACTCGTTTCCTATTGCATGGAAATGCAAATTTAAAAGAGGAAAAAAAAAGTGGATGCACCTTTTCACGTGATATGCTAGATTTACTAAAATTTGGTGCTGGACTACTATGAAATATTAACTAAAGACGGTCGAACTTCATTAAAATGTTTGATGCTTGATTCTTCTTTTTGATCAGGGTTGTGGAAATATAAATTAAAAAAAAATGCAAAGTTGCGTGCCAAAAAAAAAAAAAAATCTAACGTTCGTTTAGAATCACTAACTTTTGAAATTACATTTGGTTCTCTTGAACAATCATGTAAACAAAGCTCATACTAGAAAAAAAAAAACGAAATGTTTTTATTATAAACAGTTACAGAAAACTGCTGATTCAAAAAGAATTAAATAAAATCAATATGAATTTTTTTCACGATTAGAAGCAAATTAAAGAGGAATCTTTACTAATAATAAAGCTGAAAGTCTCTCTGTCCGGAGGATATCTGGATGTCTGGATCTCTGTGACGCGCATAGTGCCTAGACCATTCGGCCGATTTTCATGAAATTTGGCACAAAGTTAGCTTGTAGCATGGGGGTGTGCACCTCGAAGCAATTTTTCGAAAATTCGATGTGGTTCTTTTTTCTATTCCAATTTTAAGAACAAAATTATCATAAGATGGACGAGTAAATTACGAAATTATCATAACGTGGAACTGTAACATGGCACAAGCCATTGGCGAAATACGAAATTATCATAGCGTGGAACCGTAACATGGGTACAAGCCAATTGGCGTAAAAATTCACCATACATTATTTGTAAATATACAGGCGAACCAAAAGACCTTTTAATTTTTCTATTACGGACAAAGCCGTGCGGGTACCACTAGTAGTAAATAAATTCACTTGAATAGATAGAGGGAAACTGCCATGGGCAGTATCTGCAGAAATATGTTTTCGAGATATTTGAAGAAATGCGTGTTGGATTCAATACCAACAATAGGGAAATGTTGGAATTATACTTTTTTTTCAGCAGAAACCAAATAAGCAAGCTTCTACAATAAAGTTAAAGTACAATAGATGAAAAATCTCAAAAAAAAAAAAAAAGCAGTTACTGCTCTTTACCTGCCCACAGCAACTTACAAGACTCTTTTCTGCGTAGCGTTTAAACTTACGCCTCAGAGACTTGGACCAAGATTATGAGGGAGGAATGACTCTTATTTTCCTTCCAGCACAGAATCCTGAGAGCATATTTGGAGGAATTCGGGAAAATGGAGTCCGGTGTAGAAGACGCAATTTTAAAATGTACAACTTATTTTATCTCCCAAGCGTTGTCTACACTATTAAGCTTAGCCGTGTAAATTGATTCGGCCACGTTATCCGTCTTGACAATAGCATTATTCTAAAGAGAGTTTTCACGACCAAACCATCTCATATAATTGAAAACTGATCATATGTATCTATGCATATATGTATGTCTCTATGTCCAAGTTACTCCTTCCGAGCGCAAGTAAACTGACCATCGAACCAGGCATCGATGGATTCTTAATTTTCCCGCCTTTATGTTTGGCTATCCTTATTCTCTTGCATCCTACGGTACCCAATTGGGTACCTTTTCTAAAACGCCTCCAGAAACATTAATCACATATATCAGCGCCGGAACCGACGGAACCCAATTGGGGAAAGTCTATTTTTAGCGATTCTCAATAGATGGTGCCACTAGTTCCATGCAGGAAGTCAGGTTCTTCATCTAAAGTGGCGGGAAATTAGAAAATGACGGAGAAACGAACTAGAGGTAAGAAAAGAATTTTTTTTCTATTTAAAAATTTTCTTCAACATTTTACTTGATGTTTATATATAGTTTATAGCCTGGTAGTTATATAAACATGCTTTGATGTAGATTAGTTACACTTTATTGCTCTGTTAATGATGCTTGAAATAGAAGGTACCCAATTGGGGACCTCGGGTTTCAAATGTTACAAAATTTGTTTATTTCATTGATTAATTCGTTATTTGACTGAAGAGGAAATCCAAGCTCTTCTTGCAGAAAGTGATGGAGATTTGTCAGACATTGATGATCCTTATTTCCTTGAGAGTTTCGAACCTGAAAGTGAAGATTCTGCTCCTGAAAAAGTTATTACTCCTGTAGAGATAATACCGGATTCCCCAAATAGAAAAGGAATAAAAAGAAAGAAGAACAAATCAGTTTGGAACAAATCTGCGTAAGTTGGTGCATATTTATTTAATTTTAATGTAAGTGACATTTAATGCCTAAAAATAAAACATAGTAATTTTAAAACCTGAAAGGAAAGAAAAGAAAATCAAAACACCAAGTTTACTCACTCCAGTACTAAATAATGGCATTATCATACTAGGAATACCTGTTAAAACAGTTTCATTGCTACCGCGTAAATTTTAAATCAAACTGTTTTTTGTAATTGATTCCAGATCCTTTACATAACATTAATTTCTATATTTTCTCTGGACAGATTTTCTAGTGAGAACTTGGATGACATTCCCAAGGCACCAACAGATGATTCAAATCAAGGAGAACCTTTAAATCCTACTGAATATTTTTATAAGTATTTTCCTGAAAGTTTTTGGGATGAGTGTGCAAAACAAACCAATATTTATGCATATCTCAAAAGAGGTGATCGTTTCAAGAAAATAGATGCAACAGAAATTAAAATATTTTCTGGCATGCATATCATTATGGGAATCATGCAACTCCCACAAGTACGTTTGTACTGGTCAAAATGCTGTGATATGCCCATGATCACGAAAAATATGACCAGAGACAGATTTTTTGAGTTGCGGAATACGTTGCATTTTGTTGACAAATCTTTTATTAATGATGAACAAAAAAAAAGATAAATTACACCTAGTTAGACCTATTATCAATTGTTTCCGGGATTGCTGTTTAACATTACCTCGCACAAAATGCTTGTCCATTGATGAGCAGATGATCCCCTTTTCGGGCCGTTGTGCAATGCGACAATATGTTCCTTCAAAACCTAACCCTGTAGGAATGAAAAATTTTGTCCTCGCTGCACAGGATGGGTTAGTTTTAGATTTTCTAATCTATACCGGCGCTGATACAGTATCAACAAATGATAAGACATTCTATGGTTTAGGAGGAGCCGTTGTAAAACATTTAGTTGCTACTGTGCCAACAACATCAGTTACCCATCTATTTACTGACAGATATTTCACTGGTATACCAATTCTGGATTACCTTCGTATTAGAAATATATCTTTGACAGGTACAATAATGCGAAATCGAACCGATGGTGCTGCAGATAATTTTCCACAAGATCGAGACATGGAAAGAGGGTCGTCTACTTTCCGAACTCGTGCAGATGGGAAGGCCTGTCTGGTAAAATGGAAGGACAATAAATCAGTACTGATGTTGTAAAATGCATTTGGTATCAGTCCGGAAGGGACTTGTAAGAGATAGTGCAAAGAAGAAAATAAAAAAATAGATGTCCAGCAACCTGCTGTTGTAAAAGCTTATAACACGTATATGGGCGGAGTAGATCTGATGGACAGATATATCGCTTACTATCGAATTTCAACGCGAACCAAGAAATGGACAATGCGTGTTTTTGCCCATTTTCTGGACATGGCGACATGTAACTCATGGATCCTGTATACCCGTCACTGCAAACAAAGCCAGGCAAGAAGAAAAGACTATTTGCAATTGCTACAGTTTAAACTTGCAATCGCAGAAAGTTTAGTTAACAAAGAAATTTCAAAGGAAGAATGCAATTCAGACAGAAAAATTGCGCAAAAAGTGGTTCCTCTCCCTGGAACTGAGGTAAGATATGACAAAGTAGGGCACTTTCCAGAGCATGTTAAACTGCAAAATCAGATGAAATGCCGAAACCCAGGCTGTAAAGGTTAAGTCAAGAGAAAGTGCATCACATGCAATTTGTTTTTATGCTTGCAGAACCGGAACTGCTTCATGGAATTTCACGTGAAATAGGTATTTTTTATATGTATATAAACCAAATATGTACCACTTAATTATGGTAATTAAAATTTTTGAATAGAATTTTTTTGTTCATATTTATTTCTTTTGATGCCATTTATGCAAGGTAAAATTAAAAATTGGGAAATAATTGTATTATTTTAAGTACAGGTCTCAAGAGATTATATATTATTTCTGTGGCCTGTTTTTTGTTAATTTGCGAGATCTTCCTCATTTCTTGATCGATTTCTTTGATTTACCCCTCATTTTAAAGCTTATCGTGTAGGCTAATGACGAAAAATAGACCCACGGTCTAAAAATATTTTTTTTTGTCAAAAAAACCTGTTTTAAAGCACCGGACTGAGGTTTATCGGGGGTTTTCGGTTAATTTTATAAGTTTAACTTGCGCTGTGACTGACAGAGATGAATGGCTCGATCGGCAGAGCGTTCAACTGGTAACCAGAAGAATGAGTGTTCGAGCCCAGTCTGAACTATCTGCATCGAAAAACTAGACAAATCACATGGACGCTTAAAATGCTATAAATAGCAAAAGTCGGGCACTAAAATGAGATGGGAATGCTCCTTGCTGTTACGAAAATTTGATGCAACCTGTAGCTAATTTTGTTTCTTAATTGTAAGGTTGTAAGCTTTTTTTTTCTTTCTCTCTTCTGTTTTTGAAACTTTGGGCTCTAGAAAACCTAAAGCAAATTATAAGTGAAAATATAAGTATCAGGTTTAAGATTTCAGACTACAAAAGAATAATTTTTGCTCATTAAAAAAAATCGTATACTGAAATGTGGATTCTTCTACTAACAGTTTTTTTACCTTTTGTACAAACATAAAAATTACTCCCCCAAATTGAAATTACGCTTTTCATTTAGTTAACCTATGAATATTTATTAGAACAAGAAGCAAAACTTTGAAATTACAAACAACTCGATGGGTAAAATATCATTTTTTTTCCTCTTTCGGCAAAAAATAAATAGCCAGTCACATGTTTACTACAGTCGAAAAGCTACGCTTAAAAAACAAATTTAGTTCAACTGATTTTGTATTTTAATGGTGCGGTTAAATGATAAACACGTGCTGCCATCTAAGCCATAACAGTTCAAGCAGACTGCTATAACAAATTGTACAAATTTTAAAAATAAAAAAACACTTTTCTTCAATATTGTTACAAATTCTGTAAATAGTAATTACTGTAGTAACGTAACCTGTAAATAATTTCCCGTAATGAATATACAACCCCTATTCATTCGGCTAAAGTATACGATCCCCCTATTTCTTTTTTGTTCATTGATAAAATTTGATAACGGTCTACTATTTTCTAGAAGCGTTTGGAATCTTGTGGAATATTTGAGAGATTTCTTTCGATGTTTATAAAAGCGTCCCGCGTGATAAAAAGTTCAGTTTCGATTGAGAATTCGTACTGAGAGTGTATTAGCTCTGTTTATTGCGAGGCATTTCGCTGTGTTGTTTTCGTATTTGGAAGTAAATACGTGTGTAACCGTTGAGTTTACGGTGTTGAGTGGCATTTGCTTAACTGCCGATGATTAATTTAGCAGTTGTTAACGATTTCTTCTGTACATAGTGTAAATAAAGCTCCTGTGTTTTTATCAAGAATTGTGTCGTCCTTTCAAGAAAGTTGGAAGTCGCAGCGGATCCGTTACAATATCTTATTTCATATACTATGTCTGTGGATTATTTTTCTGTAGGTATGCGAGATCTTTCTTATTTCTTGAAGAAATTCCCCCCTCATAGTAAAGTTTACCGGGCCGGCTAATGACGAAAAATAGACCTACGGTCTAAAAATCAATTTTTCGGAAACGCCCCATGCTGCTGCAGAACCTTGATGCAGCCTGTAGCTCTCATGAAGTTTTTTTTTCAAGCAAAATTCTAATGCAATTTTTCAATTTTTTGCGTCGCTTTCGGCAAAAAAAAACAAAACACAAACAACATTTTTTTCCCTTTTGATAAAGCTTTAAAGCACGGGAATGTCTTGCTGACAATCAGATTGGTGCCAGTTCGAATCCGTGCCAATAAATATCTCGTTAATGCTTCTCATTTTTCGTCAGAGGCTCACTTAGGCACGATTATGCCACAACTCGTTTTTTTCACATTCTCAATTACTGCTTTTTTACGAGTCACTCAGTCACACTTTTAATAATAGTTATTTTTGCATTGAAAATACATACCACCAAAAAGTGAGCGATGATCTAATTATCACAACATTGTAATTATTGAGGTTTAGTTACTGATGTCTTCAAATTACATGCTTTCTTTTGTGCGTTTGCTTTTTTCCGTTTACTTTTTTCGATTCTTCTTCATAATTTTCTTTCTTTGAAATTTTTTATGTGTGAAATTCCACATGAAACGATTTGAAGCACAGTGTGTAGTTCCGTACGGGTCGACTAGTTTAACTCCTCCGATAATAATTAGCCGAGATATCAATTAAAAACTATTAATTAGGACACTTAGATTTCGACATAAAATTGATATTTTTTGAAGGCTTTCCTCCATTCAAATTATTATTCAGTGCTTCATCTCAACTTTCCCTAACAATGCTTTTATTAAAATTTGTGGCGTGAAAATAATCATTGAGAAGAAAGATTTGTTGCCATTTTTTTCTCGAATATGAACAAATAAAATTCTGGGTTTTGTTTTGAGTCTTTTCCTGTAATCGCGGGATTTAAAATGTTTCCTTTTTTGGTTATTTTTCCGCAATCTGCAGCACAATTTTACTGATATTTTTCTTTTTGTTCAAGCCTTATTGTTGAACACTCGTCACTTGACATATTTTTTATTTTCGGGGTGGACCGTGCAAAGCCGGGCGACGCAGCTAGTATTGTACAAAAAGACGTGAAAGGTCAAAGATGAGCTGGGTGGATCCTGCAGAAGAGGATTGTATTGTCCTTGAATCTAAGAACTGGAAGAGCTTTGCTGAGAATAGTGGAGGCTGGAAACGGCTGGTACAGAGGACCTTGGCCCCACCTTGGGCTGATCTCGCCATGGTTGATGATGATCGCGTATCATATCCTGTATATTCGAATAAAAAAAATTATCTGCAAGGCAAAAGATTCCGCTCATTTGCCAAAGTGTCTATCGAAATAAAAATATTTGCTGGTTACATTGACGTTTCAGTCCACTCTACAGACACTCAATAAGATTTCTGTCCGGTGGTTCAGAAGACAAAACCAAAACTGGAATTTTTTTTCCAACTTCAACCACGTTTTCACCGACTCTACAAGAAGTTTCCTCACTGGAATATCCAACCGCGATAAAGATTTCTTCTGAGAAATGGAAATATAAAAATTTTGTTTTCCAACTTACTCAAATGCTGTGCATGATGTATGATATCGTTCATTTTCGACAAAAAAGCTACTATACTGTAAAAAAAAAGTGCATAATTTCTGCAAATATAACATATCTGACAAAACCCAGGAAAGTTTCCGCTGAAAGTTATTAACCTTCAGGATATTAATTTGGAATATTCCTGAAAAATGCAGAACCCTTCTGAATCAAAGCTAGTCATGTTTAGAAAATACAGGAGCTTTCAGTGAAAACTTATATATGGGTATGGTAACAGTTCATCCCTTCCTGATTTACCAAGAAAGCTCCTAAAGTAAATATTGCCAAAACTAAGACGATATTGCAAGCAATCCATCTATATATATAAAAATGGATGTATGTTTGTGGGTGTGTGGGTATATGTGTGTGTTTCTTATACAAATCCACGGTTTTCGTCGGATTTCTTCCAAATTTGGCACAGAGGTAAATTGTTCCTCAGGAATTCATATAGGCGGGTTTTTGGAATTTAAAAAAGATCCGAAGAGGTTCAAATTTATATTTTTAATCATAAATTGCTCTTTTCGACACAAACAAATTTGTGTATAGTTATGAATTTAGTCTAAATGAAAAGCCCGTAAAAAACTGCCTTAGATGAAGTTTCTTCAAAGATTAACTACTATCGTTAAATTTAAGAACTTTGATTCCAAGCTAATAAAAATGATTTGCAACTTATAACCACCAGTAAATATTTTAAACACAATCACCACAAAAAGTATCATAAACAATTGCCGCTAATGTCTTTCAGCGACAAGCCAAACGCATGTTTGGTAAGAGAACCGTAGATATACGAAGTAATGATGTACATCGTTTCGTAGTCCCAGGGATCCATTGATGCTACCCATGGTTCTACTTAATTTGAATGCTACCGTTAAATTGTAATTTTTAATACTGTTTAATTAAAAAATCCACAACAGTAAGGGTTGCGTGTAATTTTTTTATCAGTGTTTTCCACGTTAATAGGAGAGAAAATACAAACATTAGTAAGGTATTAATATTACATTCAAGATTGGCGCACTATCTTCGACTGTTTCAGCATAAGAATACTTTTATTAAAACCACATCTATTTCATTCATATGATCCTTACCAAATCAATTTGAAATGTGTAAATTTTCTGTATACTACTCCTCGATTTACGTCGAATCTTTAAGTAATTCACTTCAAGTATAACCAATAACCTAATTCGGTTAAATAGAAGTCGCTCCAATCTATCAAAGAACATGTATGTTTGTGGGTGTGTGGGAATGTATGTTCCTTCTACAAATCCAGTTTTCGTCGGATTTCTTCCAAATTTAGCACAAAGGTAAATTGTTGCTCAGGAGTTCATATAGGCTGGTTTTTTAAATTTTAAAAAGACCTAAAATGGTTTAAATTCATATTTTGAGTCATAAAATTACTCTTTTCTACACGAACGAATTTGTGTATAGTTATTAATTTAGTCTTAACGTAAAACCCGTAATAAACCCTAGATGACGTTTCTTCAAAGATTAACTACTATCGTTAAATTTAGGAACTTTAATTCCAAGCTAATAAAAATGATTTGCAACTTATAACCACCAGGAAATATTTTAAATGCAATCAAAACTAAAGGTATTCTCAACGTTGGCCGATAATGCCGATTCGCGACTACAGTAAAGCATGTTTGGCAAGAAAACCGAACGAAATCAAGTTGCTGCTGTTAAGCGATTTTTGAATAACATCCTGCAAAGCAGGAATGCAATTGCGGTCTTCGACAGTTCTACCTACTTTGTATGCTTTCTTTTGGTATTTCCGTTGCAGTAATGGCAGAACGAAATTATAGATTAGTATTTCAAACATGAACAGCCGAGAAAATATCAAAACCAGCTCGGTATCAATAATTCATTCATTATCCATGTACAAGCTTCAACAGTTTAATGTTAGATGGTGCTTAAAACCAATCTGCATATGTTCTTTATACTATTCCATGGTTTACGTCGGATCTTTACCTAATTCGGTTCAACTAAGTTGAATTGCTGAATTCTAACAAAGAACAAGAGTAAAAAATACTAATTTCGCAAATAAATTGCAAAATAATCATATTTGTGCTTAGTAGCGTATCTGGAATTTGTTTTTCAAGGGGGAGGGGGATGGTCATGGCGTTTCTTACATGCAAATAAGCTACCATACTAGGATTGCCAATATGTACTAAAATTAAAGGTTGAAACCTTTTTCCCCCGCAAAACCACACGGAAATATAATTCAGCGGAATTCATACACTTTAGGAGGGTTGGAGTTTTAAGTTTGGAAAAAATGCAAATAAATATTAATTTATATTTGAATTGTTTTAAACTGCAAAAAAATGCTACGTTTTTTATATAAACAAATGTCTTCATTTGAAATTTTATATTACCTTAATGCTCGAGTAATATTACATCTGATGAAGCATCTTCGCAGAATAGCAATAGTTTTATATCTGTTAGCAGGTATGATGCAACTTTTGACACGCATAAATTACTATTTAACGGCATGATGAAATATTACTCCATAATATGAAGTTTTTTCTTCATCGTTAAATAAGTTGAAAAAAGCTGCATTCCCAATTAAAAAGCTAAGGTCGATAACTGCTATTGTAAACAATCGAAAAATATTGGAAGTTTGTACCTACCATTAAGCATTTCAACTGTCATTGAAGAAGTGCTGTGAGATGAATGGAAAATTATCGCTATAATAGCTTAAACTCTCTTAAACAGTATAGGGATAAGGTGAAACACTTTGTATCTCACGTGTAACCACATTGGACGATTAAGTGCTGTAAATGTATGTGAGATATAACTATTTTCGATATAGATAGCTTTATGTTACTTGATCAAGGTTGGTTTCATATACAAATGTAATTCTTCTTGCTGCTGGGAGGGGGATTAAGAACAATATTTAGGAGAAAGTTTTGAATTAAATTTATGGATTAGAAAAATGTGAATCATTTAAGTTTTTAATTTTTAAACTACGTTTCGAAACGTGAAATACATTTCGATTGCTTTTAAGCTGTGGATAAGAAGAACAAAATATGCAACAAGATGGTGTAAAATATAAACAAAAGATTTGTCTATTATACAGTTGTAAGTACAAACAAGACATTTATTTTTCAAAAAATTTCAGGGCCTGCAAATAATTAAAAAACAAAATCTAACACGGATAGTGACCAAAAGGCACACGCCTACTTTTTTCTCTATAACGCAGTTTAATTGACGGTTTTGAAATAGTTCGTTCAATAACTTCACGTCCACCTACTTCCATTTTTAATGTTTTACATACCTTAAAATAATGACTGTAATGTAGTCAGTGGGCCCATTCCCACCTCTCACGACGATTGTATCCCTCTAAATTAAAATTTTGATGCTCTCTAAGGAATACTCTCTCTAAAGCAACAAACTTAAATACATGTTCTCTCTACCTGCATCAGTGTGATATGTACAACATTTACGGCAAGTATTAGATCTTAAAAATTTGAACTATAACTTAAATCTTGACAAATTTTAAATCTTTACAAGACATTAATATTACTGTCTAACTGTCATTTTTACCTACGAAAATAGAAATTTGACGTCATTATAAGAAAATAAAATGTAGCCGACGTGCGTCTTTTTAGGCAAGTTACACTTATCCAATTTTACTCTATGGCATGGCACTAAATCACCATGGCAGGAGCGAGCGGACACATTTCGTAAAGTTTTTTTTATACTAAGCAAACTTTTTCTGCGAAATGTGCTTGCCTGAAAACAAACAAAATAACCTATCACTTGATACCTTTATTCTTAAAAACACCGCAAAACATCTAAAACGGAGTGTTATCGTCTGTTAACAACACTGACTGAATTTATTTTCTGTACGGTGGACTATTTGTTTAGCTTTTGGACATTGAGGATGATTTTAAATTAATCTGAAAATATTGTAACCGTGTCCAAGAAGACTATTTTGTATATATTTGTGCCTGATATAGGGATTGACTTTTATTTTTGGGTAAGCTCACGACTCTTTCTAAGGAAACATTCAATGATTTATTTCTGAATCAAATGCATGTGATAAGTACTGTTGCATTTTTTGATGTATTGGGAAAAACAAAACCTACAAAGGCGGCACAACGCTTTTCTTTCGAAGCATCACTAAAAGGTTGTCCCACACGATGTGCAAAAGACAATCATTTGTCTTTGCCATGAAGACAGTTTACGTACCGGCCCGGCCGTCTGATTCAACCTCAAACAACATACCAGTGGACACTACAGAGCCCAAACAATATTCCTCACACTTTTTTGCTTTAAGTTGATGCTACCTTTTCGGCAAATGCTTGATTTTCTGTGTTATTTAAAGTATTTTGAAGATTTGAGTCAAGAAAGCGTTGTGAATGTATTTTTTTACGCTCATTTGGAAATAATTCATTCAATTGATTGTCCAAAAGATATGTTGCATTAAAAAGCACCCGGGCAACGCCGGGTAGTAAGCTAGTTCTGAATAAACAATATTTGCAGACTGCAGTTCGCGCTTGATTGGAGCTCAGTCAATCAAGAAAAGCCCTAACTAAGGTGAAAAAGAAACACCTAATACAAAAGCTATGTTTTTACACTGGTTGCTAAAAATGTTTTTCAGTACAGTGTAAAATCGGCGTTCTTAGAACTTGTTGCCGTTTAAAAACTTTCTCGCAAAAAAACTCGTTTTCCACCGGAAACCAGTGCAAATGCTCGAAACGTTACACAGAAGTAATGTGACGTTTCGGAAAAACAAAGGAAAAAAAAAACTATTGAATATGTTTGAAGTTTTATGATTTTTACGTACCCATTTTCTGCAAGCATTCGGTTACGACAAGTAAATATCGAGGTAATACGTATTTACAAAAAAATAATAATAATAATTAAAAAAAATAATTTGAAATTTGTCATCTTGAATTCAAATTATGTTTTTCGCAATCACGAGTGTGTGTGTTTGTGTGTGGGGGTATGTGTGTTTGTGTGTGTATGGAGTATGTGTATGTGTGTGTGTAGGCATGTGTGTTTTTGTCTGTGTGCAGGCATGAGTGTTGGTAGTTGTGTGTATGAGTGTTTGTGTGCGTGGGGGGCGGGGTATGTATGTGTGTAGGCATATGTGTTTGTGTGCAGGCATTAATGTGTGGGTAGTTGTGTGTGTGTGTGTGTGTATGTGTAGGTGTCTGTATGTATGCGTGTGTGTGTGTGTGCATGTGTTTGTGTGTGTGTATGTGTGTGTGTATGTGTAGGTGTCTGTATGTATGCGTGTGTGTGTGTGCATGTGTTTGTGTGTGTGTATGCGTGTGTGTGTAGTTGTGTATGTATGCGCGTGTATGTAGCATATGGATGCAACCTGGAGACGGTTTTCGCTATAGGAGCAGCATCGTGAGGAACCGGTCGACGGTGATGCTGCAGAGGGTGCTGGCGGGAAAATAAAATCATAGGACATCAAAACAGTTGAATAAAAGCAATAAACAATCGTGATTGCTCAAAAAGAAACTAACTGTAGTGTCTATGTACCGTCACCTCAGCCGTACTGATGTTTCCATATTGAATTGTCATTATCACCAGCTAGAACTAGCAACATTAATCAAAACCTCCATAACTAATGCTTTTCCTTCCTCTTTTAATTCTTTTTTCTAAAAATGGAATGACAGCGGAGGGGGTAAAATCCAACTTAAAAGAGTATTTTGTGTTTTAAAGAAACAACTGGTATTTCTGAGTAGTTTTATTTTTTTTTCAATTACAAGAAAAGGAGGTTGAAAACGATAGAGGAATGCAGACACTTATCTTCAATGGAGACAATACACCTGCTCATGAGGATGTTTCACAGTAGTTGTGTTCAAACATTTGAAGAATAATTTCGCATTGCATAAGGAACATTGGTATCGATTTTATGCGTCTTGTGGTTATCATCACCCATCCCTACCGTCCACATTTGTGGGGAAAACGCTTCATTTATGTGTTTTTAAACATCTCGCATCTTTTGCTTTCTAGAGAGATATACTAGAGATTTTAAAATTGTAAAATAGTAAATCAAGGAATTTAATCTATTTGTGAAGAACATTGTAAAAAGTTAAGTTCTGCTGTTCGGTATTGAATTTTAAAATCTTCATTAAAATATTTATCACTAAAAATTATTTCAAATGCATTTCCTTCAAAATAGTCACCGTATAGTACCGGCTGTCCTGCTGACATTTTCCTTCGTTAAAGGATTTAATTTTCACCTAGGTTATCATTATATATTTTCTTTTTAAGTATAAGCCTTCAGTTCAAATAGTGTAAGTCTCATGCAATCCAGGAAGTACGTTACGTTTAACAACATAAAAAAAAGAATAAACTATTTGGAGCTAGCTTTTATTAAGTAGTAAGCTGTAATATTCTGAG
This sequence comes from Uloborus diversus, assembly GCF_026930045.1. Classification (NCBI taxonomy): domain Eukaryota; kingdom Metazoa; phylum Arthropoda; class Arachnida; order Araneae; family Uloboridae; genus Uloborus; species Uloborus diversus. The sequence goes on along the minus strand of NC_072738.1, from coordinate 44,420,502 downwards.
TATTTCTTGACAAGGGATACCGTCATTAAAAAAATATCTTTTGAATTCCATGACTATTGAAACTGAGACTCATGTAACGTGCCCAATGAATTGAAAAAAAAAAAAAAAAAAAGAGGGAAAAGAAATTTATCGGCGAAACTGGGGAGACACCGGCTAATTCTATTCGTTGGGACGAGAAGATCGTTGTAAAAGAATTCAATCAATGTACACCCTTGTGCGAATTAATGGAGTCAAGCCAATTTGTTTACAAAATCACCTTTATTTACATCATTTAATTATAACATCAAAATCACCACTTAGTCCCCCCCCCCTTTTGTCCAGCAATATTTTCACTCTACTGGGCATAGAGTGAACTAGAGTTTTGCACTTTTCTTTGAATTCTTGATCTCTAAACCATGTTTTTAGCAAAGCATGAATCATTTTTTCTTTTGTTGGCAATCAGATTTTCACTCAATGTCACAATGGCCTGGCTCTTCCGTGGAGAAATATCCATGGCTAACAAACAGTTGAAATGTGATCGGATTGAGAAAAAAAAAAGCAAAAATAGGTAAACATTTATAACACTTAAACAAAACGCGATATTTATGACAAAAAAAAAAAAACGTGAGGTTATAGTGCCTAATCAACTGGTAGGCTAAACAGCTGTTATAAATAAAGATTGAACAACCTAAAAATTCGAAAATTCAAAGTTCCCAACTTGATTCCATTAATTCGCACAAGGGTGTAATCGTAAGTAAATCGGTACTGAATTTTTTTTTTTTTTTTGGTTGAAATGGAAATTTTGTTGTATTGGTATTCGTTGTAACGGGATTTCACTATACAGAACACGTTTTGAAACTGACGACATGATAATTTATGTTGCAAAATATGTGTTGGTTAATGAAAGCGTAATCATATTTAGTTCTTCATTAGCGGCTGGTTTATTTTGAAATACAACTTTTAGTTTATCACGTTTCAATTTGAAATGCGAAAGTGCACTCTAAAGTCAAAAAAGTTTCGTAACTCTCTTCCTGTGAGAGCACTTATTTTAACTGAAACGAAGAAAGAAATAATTTTGTGGATACCGAACGGAGAGAAACAAATTTAATCACCGAAAAGTTTGATGCATTATGATCCACGTGTTTTGCACAGCGTCAAGCAACTGTGGTATTTACTCAACTGCGTTGTGGTTTTTGATAGCATGCATGCATTAAAGAAGTCTGAGATACTTACCAGAAGATAATTCCCATTTAGGAATACATGCATATTTGATCACTTAGAATCGAATAAATGCATGTAAAATATCTTCAGTTTTAGAATATCAACCGGGGAAATTCCTAGGCAATTTTTGCGGGAAATTCTTAAACTTGTAGCGAATTTTAAGTAATTTTATTATACTTGGCATGTTTGTCACGGAAAAATCTGAGGTCTGCTTTTGCTTACATCTAAGCAACTAGACCACTTAGAAACTTTGGGATTTCACTAAATGATTTGCTCATTCTTAAGGTACTACTTGACACTGAAAAATTAAAATTCTAAAATAAAATTATTGTTTCGATTTGGATGGAAAACAGCAAATTTCATGTAATTTCCGCATTAAATGATAAAAAGAAGCCATTGTTATAAGTATTCATAGTAATCATAATGAGAATTTTGAATGATTATGAATTGTATTCCCTATCATCGCTCTCATCTATGTCAATAATCGATGACGGGGCTAGGTAAAGAAACATACTAGGATAATTAACACGAGTAACTTGTATGTTTTGGAACATAAATTAGTTTCGGAAACCTTTACTAATGGTTCTAATTAAAATAGCATAAAAATAAATCCTCAAGAGGAACAAGGATTAATTTTTAGTGCCAACTGCTTAAAGTTTTTACACATATACAATTTTTTTTTCCTTTTAGTACGGAGCATTTGTATGAAAAAAAGAATTGACATTTCGTGATGGTAACATTATTCTTCTTCTGAAATACATTTACACTAAAAAGGATAAAATAACAAAAATTTTTTAAAAAATAGTAAGCACTTTTCATAATGCACTCAAAAGGACAAAATAATTTTTCTGGGTCACAAAGGACAGGATAAGTATTCATGTAGTTTTCAAAAATTCCAAGGAAATGACACCACAAACGAAGAAAAGTGCGGTTCTAGTCATTTCAGACCAAACTTTCCCAATAAGAAAAATATGCATGTTTCAACACTCAAAGTTGTGATTGAAAGCTAGATAATAATAAGAAGTTCTCTTCAAGACTTGAGCCGCACTTTTGTTCGTTTGTGGTCACCAAGACCTACCGAATTTCAATATTCCAATGAATGCGGTACTTAATTAACGCACACCTTGATGACGAGAAAGTTGTAAAATATTAGATCTACACTATCGCAATCAGCGCTCTCGATTTATATGAGAACCGTGTTTCAAATTTATTTTTGCAAAAGCAGGTTTATTCTTTCCCCTCTCACACCTTTTTAAATAAAAGGATAGCTTGTTAAAAGTTTTAATTTCTAGTAACTTCAGAACAGAATATCATCAGCAGTAACAAGTTACTAGAAATTTTAACTTTTAACAATAATAGCTTATTAAAAGTTTTAATTTCTAGTAACTTCAAAACAGAAACTCATCAGCAGTAACAGGTAACCCTAACCAAGTGTAATTCAGAGATCGGTATAAAACTTTGCACTCCGACAAAACACTTACAAATGTTGAACGCGTGGTATTTCTTTTCTATCGGCAATAAACACATTTAACAGAGTGAGTTTCAACCCTAAGCTTTTGTTTTTTGAGTCATTAGATGGCGCAATACATTCTTTTATTTTGAATATTCATTGAAAATTAGTAAAATTCAAACATTGTTGGGAAAAACATTTTTAATAACTAGTGCAAAGATACATTCAGCTTCTTTATCAGGTGTTTTACCTTCAGCTCAGGTGCGGCCTTTCTGTATTAACTGAGCCCCAAACAAGGGTGAAATGTAGTCTCTGGATACTGTAACTTTGAAGGTTTGGCTCGTAATTAAGGTGTACGGTACATGCTTGCAATTATGCCTTAACTTTGGCCATACGGTAGATCCCCGTTTTATGCGAGTGTTATGGTCCATGAAAATGCCCCAAAATTAAGACTTAAAAGTTGTATTAAAATGGGGGTTAGGTCACATGGATTAAAAATAATGCTTTATTCAAGTGATAAATAAATTTAGATTCTGTTCAAAGTGTACTGATTTCAATACATATGCTCAACGTGTAAAAGGAAAACATGAATTAACTTAGTGTTTATAAGAGACAGCTGGTTATGATAGTTAGGCATTCATTAATTGTTTCTATCTGTAGCTATTTGCAAGGGCTTTAGCTTAGCCGTCCATCATTTCCTTAACGGGATCTTCCTTCACTAACGAATCAGAAAGTTCATTTGCCATTGTGAAGGAATGGCTTGAAATTTTCAACGTGAAAGCTTTTGTTTGCGTGTCATCGATGTCGGTATCCTAATTGGTTTCGTCTTCTTTTGTCACTGCTAAAAGCTCTTCTTCCAGTGAGCTCTCAATTGTGTGAGCTTAATAACTTCGCTTCATGAAAGAGCTTAAAAAACAATCACGAAAAAATGTCTCTGGTGACCCAAGTTCTCTCATCAGCATGCCAAAATGCAGTTTATTACACGTTAATCTGTAACCTTAGGAGTTTGGATTTTCGAAGAGGGGACAACTGTATCTGTTTGTAATGCGGCAACCGCGTAAAATGAAAACTCACTCGCGTAAAACAAAATGAAGGCATTAAATCTCAAACCTTGTAAAGTCAAACTCGCGTAAATAAACCCGCATAAAAAGAGGCCCTACTTTATTTATTTTTGTAGCTATTACTCTAAAAGACTTTTTGGAAGATTCCTGAATTATTCTAGATTCTTGGCTGAATTTTATTGGGGAGTGTTCTGAATTCATGAAGATACCTAGTTAATTTCAGGAAGGTTACAAAATTTCAGGAAGAGATTTTCCTGTTTTTTGCTAGATACGTTAATGGCAGAAATTATGCACGATAGCCATATGTTCCCACTCCCTCTCACAGCAAGGGCGCACTTCCCTAAAAATCGCGAAGACTCCCTCCCTCCAAAGCAAGAGCCCCCCCCCCCCCCCCAAAAAAAGAAAAAATACCCATTAAAACATCTTCCCAGCCCCCTAAAAACGCCCTGACCCCTCCCCCCCCTAGTTGGGCACTCCTGCCACACCTACCCCATTGCTTTCAGAAATATTCCTGAATGCCCTCACAGTGAACATTTTAATACCAGTTGTCAACTTTTGAAAACTTTATTACCAAATGACTTCATATTTTTTATTATTCCTTTTTGTTTTTGGCATGGATTAAAAAGCTTTTCTTACCAACCAACCCACTAACCCGTAACTGAGCAAGCGTAAAAAAAAACATCATAATAAAAAGGAGATATGCAAGTAAGCATTAAGAAGTAATTAAAACTGTAAATGTTTGATGTCGTGTGTTTGCTCTCAAATGAACTCGAAGTGCAATATTTATCGAGACAAATAAATGCGTTTGGCAGAGAGATCTTCTAAATGTTTCGCCATAAGTGCAGGAACCTGCCATTTCTGGAAAAACTACCATGCACGACTGACAAGCGGCGTTTTTGAACAAAGTTCCGTAAATAACAGTGCTTACCCACCTGTTCCATGCCTACGCCTCGAAATCAAAGCAATCTGTTATCACTGTTTTCCTTTTGTCTATACTAGAAAAGACCAATGCATTGTTTCATATCAAAAATCAGCTGTTGAATCAAGAGTTTAAACGTAAAACAACCTGGGAAGAAATATCTCTGGACCAATAATAGTTGAGTTAATTAGCAATGACTTTTAAATATTCGTAACTAGAATCATTAATAACATTAACTAAATAAATGTGCCGTTCAATTTTTATATCTATACGCGAATGTAATACTATTCCATTGTTTAATCTGCTCACTTTTCAAACATTAAGATTAAATAATATTGTTTTGAGATGCATTTAAGTTTTAGGTTTTGCATTGACTGATCATTTGTCATTCATTTATTTCATTTAAATTTCTTAACAGCATTTCCCCCCCTTCAGACTTCCTGAATTTCTACCTCTTTTATGAAGTTATTTCTCACTATTAATTAAATAACTTCTATCGTACTTTTCAGATGTATATCTCTTAAAATGCTGTTAAATGATTTTAAAAAAAGCCACCAGAAAGTAATTTTCTGATAGCGTTCTCTGATATTTTTCTCTATTACCACTACTTATTCAGTTCCACAATAGTAACAGAACGTAATATTACACCTCATTATTATATCTGTTCCGCCCTTTGCTTACAGCACTTAGAGACAATGGTGCACCCTATTACAATTTGAAGAGTAGTGAACCAGTATTGGTGGGTGTAAAATTTATTTCTTATCTGCATCATATGTTCTCAAATAACTGGTAATGTTTTCTAGCTTTGAACACCATATCTACCATAAAGAACTCTAGTGGCATTCCATACAAATGTACGATTTTTATTCTTTCGACAATTGCGTGAGCATAAATATTAAGCGTTTCAACCTTCTTTTTTCTTGGGGGGGGGGGGGGGATACTGGGGGTAAACCTCCGACCCTGTTCCGAAGAAGCTTTCCCGCAACTAAACCGAACTTTGGAAGGAGAGTGTCAGAGAATCTTCATAAAAATAGCATTTTGTAATGAAAGGTCGAAATAGATCGTCTGTAAAAATTAAAAAAAAAAAACTTTAACTTCCCAATAATGAAGTTAAGTTGTTGTAAATATAACTTAGTTTCTCATGATTACAACATACGCACAATCACAATACATTTAGTTTACAATGCTTCGTAAACGGAAGTGAAAGGATTAGGGTCGCCTATAAGTGACAGTAGTGTAGCCAGGGGGGGGGGGGGGTTATAAACCCCTTTCCACATGAAGCAACAAAATTGTATGCATGAATATAGTACATACAAGGGCCTACGACTTTTCGGCCTTTTACTTTCAAAAAACTTCATATGAACCTACCCCCCCCCCCCCCATTTCCCAAGAAAAATGTCTTCGTACGCCACTGACAAATGATGTAGCGCTTTGAGAGAGTTCGTTAAATCGTGACAGTTCGTGACAAGGGAGCTGTGGGGGATAACAATAATGGGGTCCTTCATTCCAAAGTACTACTTTTAATCACTGAAATTGGTAGAAAAAGCAAAAATAATAATATCATGGAATAATAACATTGATGAACCAGGGTTGGTAAAAAAAAACCGGTTTTTTTCAAAAAACCCAAAAAAAAAAAAACCGTTTTTTTTTTTGTTTAAACCAGGTTTTTTTTTAGTTTAAACCGTTTTTTTTTTTGGTTTAAATACTATTTGCGAAAAAAAACAATTAATTTTCGGAAGGTAATTAAGGTTCCATGTAATTAACAGTTATTCAATAGTCAAATTATACCTAATTTCTTGATTAATTAAAGAGATTAGAACAAAATCTTGTAACTAAATTAAATAATTAAAATAGCTTTTTGCGGGGAAATATTGATTGAAATGTTTGACTTGATTAACATATTAGTATGCATGTATATATAGCCCCTTTATGATTCGAAATACTGGCTTCATTTTTGATTTCATCAAATGAAAGCCAGATTAGGTCTTTTATTCTACCAGAATTAGACATTCTTTTTAAAACAATATGAGTAAGTAACTTTTGTAAACTGCACAGGTTAGCTAAGGCAAAGCAAATACCAAAATCCCAATTTCGATGAACAAAAGGGGGAAAAAAACTAAGAATTATCTGCACCCAATAGTCATAAAGCAGCATAGGTGTATAGCCAATCAAAATCTTTTGAGCACACAGAATCCAAAAAAAAAAAAAAAAAAAAAAAACACCAATGGAGAGTGTAGTTTATATGTGAAGATTTATATATTTCTCAATCAATTTTTACACATACATTTGCATTTTGTTCTGGGAATTTAAAAATTTGTCTTTTAATCTTCCTACATTATAATATAAGGAACTATTATGTGTCATAATATGAAATATAAACTTTTTTTTTAAAATTAGATTAAAAAAATATTATTTGTGTTCACCTGCAGAACAAATCTTAATTTTTAGGTGCAAACAATTAAGTTAGACTGTTGATTACCTTACAAATCAAAGTTAAAATTCCAGGAAAGTGCAAATAAATGGGCAAAAATGTCACACCCCTGCAACAGGAGTGATCAATATAATGGATTGCATCTACAATAAAAGATTCAATCCTTAGTAAATCTTAACTAATCATGCAAATTAAGCATAATGATGGAAGTTGACTGAAATCTGCTTTTTGGCACATATATGAAATAAAAAATATATTAATATTTTTATTTCGATTAAAGCTTGTAATACATTTTGAAGAAGCAACTTTGCAATTTTAGTATTTATCTCTGCAACTTAGCTAGGAACTTAGCATAAATAGAATTTTACATTTTTCAATATGTGTGGGGAAATCAATGTAAACCTGTAAAATGGATTTTTTTTTTTTGGCTTTAAAAAAAAAAAACCATTTTTTTAAAAAAAACGCATGGTTTTTTTTAAAAACCAATTGGTTTAAACCATGGTTAAAACCATGGTTTAAACCAACGTGGTTTAAACCAAATAACTCTGTGATGGACAACACAGAAAAAACTTTAATTTTCCCCACTGTTATTTTTTAATTAATTCTTTAAAATGTCCGATTTTTCAAACAAGGCGTCGTCTTTATGACATCACTAATAAAGCACTTTGGCGCATCTTTCTAACTCGTTTCCGCGTTATGGTAACCAAGAAGAGAATTAAATATTGCGCTTTATGCTTGCTATCAACCACATCGTTGCCAATACATGTGAGTAAAGATGCGAATTAAATATTTTGCTCTGAGAATGGCAACAGCGAATGGCATTTCATCATCTGTGATGTCATCGGCAGAAGCATAAACAATGAAAGCGCACCGATGAAAGTGATTTTTTAAAAATATTAAACTTAAACAAATTATTAAAAAAATGTCAGATCCTATGTTTTTGAGCGCTCTTTTAGAAAAAATTCTTTTAAAATTTTGGAAACGACCCCATTGTGACGTCACACAATTTGTTGAGTAAACATTATTTGTAACAATATGCTTACGTAATACAGTGTAACTTATAACAAGGGGAGGTGATGGGGCAAAGTGAAGTGGGAAACTTTTTGAAAAAGGGGGCTGGGGTTAGAATATGTAGGAAAAGAGGGTGATATCATTTATGGATAGCCCCTCAGCTGAATGAGAATAGTGCAACTTTTTAAGATCTAAAAAAATCAAAAGTGAAGTCTTTTCTTAGGACAACTAACACTTATCTTCCCAAGATTTTTGCACTTGAACAGCTTACTAAGCATTACGCTCTTCTGATAAAATAACTTCTTAAGTTTTTACAGTGGAATTAACAATACAGTGGTGATTGCGTTAGTGTTCACTTATCAGTCTTCAAGATTAAATCCAGTAAATAAGAGTGAATATTATTTTCGATTATTTTCTCACTTATAGGGCCAGCTGTTATTGTTTTATAGGATCGTTAAATTTCGGTTTTCTGATGCAGGTCGTTATTATGATGCGTCAGAAATAAAAGATTCGTCACCTTTTTCTTCTAGAATATACTGCATTTGAAACACTTTTGGTTTTCAGCTGTACGATAAATTATAAGGATTTACGATGCGAAAGTGTAACCCCGTTTAACCTTAATACTGTGCAAAAGGTGGCTTTATTTTGTTTTATTTTATTTCAGAGATAAAGTATGAATACGTACTTAATACAAATTAGTTAGCTTCAAGGTTGAAAATAAAGTTTCAAATTAAAATTTGAAAATCAAAGAAAAGCATAAATAATGACGATATTGGAACAAGTTTAAGAATTTTATGTTGAATATTGGCTTATTACGTCAGTGTTTGTATTAAAATAGCATATCGCAAGATTATAAATGATTACATCCTTCTGTTGAGCAATTTTCCTCTTTATTTACACTGAAATTCTCTTCCACCGTTTCAGTCAGCAAAATTATGCAACTCCCCAAAAAAAAACAAAATTGATTTTTTTTTTTTTTTAATCATATTATAAAAAAAAACGAATATTTTCTGATAAGATTTTGGATACCAGTATAAAAGCTCTTCCAGGCTGTTTTTTCATTAAAACATAATTTGGTTTCGGATCATAATTTTTTTCATAAATTAATTTCGTAATTCATAATAGAAATCAAAATTTTGTTTTTGATAATGAAAGAAAAAGGCGTTTTTATTGTTGGGCTGATTTACACTTTGACTGAAAAAAAAAACAATATTTGCCGTAACCAAGATGATTTAAGTATTATATGCAAAAGAATCAAACATTTTTTTTTAACATTACGAGCAGAGTTTTTTCTCACCTTAACTGTTAAGCAACGGCTATCTGAAATTGATCAAAAATTGGTACACAAAGTCAAATGTTGAAGCTGATGACAAATGCGTGGTAAAAAAGTTGAATTCTCGAAGAAAATTTTAAAGTCAATACACATTTTAATATGAAACTAAACCCTTAACAACAATTAAATAACATGATTATGAAGAGTGCATTGTTTCTTAAAAAAACAACACCTTACAGTTTTCTCTGGTATCGAAAGTCTTTGAATACGAACAAGTAATTTCATATCTCTCTCCCCCCCTCCATGCCTGTGCACTCAAAAATTTGATCCCCAAAAATACATGACTAAAAAAATTGCAATTCCTAAATTTACTAATGGTTCTTTTTTTTTTTTTTTTTTTGTGCAATAATTTAACGAGGAAGTTCTTTGCTGTCAAACAATAATTAGTTTTGTACGAAAAAGAGAGAGAATTTTTGCGTTAATATTATATTTTATGTCCCATAAGAATTGTAATAGGCTGCACTTATTAGTAGAAACTACTGAACCACATTTCCTCCGCTTTTCTCCAACTCATAAAAATCATATGAATTAGAAATAATGACTTTGAATATTCTATTCGGGCATTTCACGTAGTTTGTTCAGCTTTTCTCACTGGAAATCTAGCAATAGAATTTTCGAATAACTGCCTCCCCCCTTTTCTTCCTGTAAATGTGAACATAATTGACCATCTGTCGACAAATGACACAAACAATTCCGTATCCCAGCGAGCAAAATCCTAATTAAACGGATGGTTAAATTTACGACCAGCAGAAAAAATTTTAATCCGCTATTTGGCGAGATTGCTTCCGGCCATTCGTCGCCAAGCGATTAAAGCAACCCGCCCTGTCTGCTTTTGTAGAAGGTTTCTTTGATGAAGCATTTCTAACTGAATAATGAGTCCGGAAAATCCAGTAAAGATTTAATTGTGTCGTGGATTATTAGAAGCAGATTTTGATTAGTTGAGCTCCATGGAATTGAAACTTAACCTCTTTATTTTCAGCCTGTTTGTCTTTCGGTCTGTTCTGTCGAAAGTGAATGGTGAGTCGAAAATGAGCACTCCGGATAAATTGGATAAACCCGACGCGAGCGACATCACGTGGGCACATGCTGTAAATAGTAACAAAGCTCTGGAAGAGGAATTGATCGGTAAGTTTTCTTTTTTCTTGTTTTCCTTTTCAGAATAAACGGGAAGCAAAGCAAAATAAATAGTTTTTTTTATATATATTTAAAATAATAATAGCGATTGTGGCATGGAATTATTTTTGTGTACAATTTGAATTTAATCCACAATTTCCACTCATATGCTCTCAAAACCAGCCTTAGCAAAATTTTGTACCCTCCCCCTTTTTTTGCTGTCTTTAAAAATACAATTTTTTTGCCCCCCCCCCCCCCCAATTTACAGTTTTAATCGCCACCTCTGGCGTAGTACTTCATGATTACTTTTCCCTTTAACCATGAGTGTCCGTAGGGGGGAGGGAGCGGATATATGGCGCAAAGTGCACGACAACAATTTTGGGAAGGGGGGAGGAGTTTTTAGAGGTATTTTTCTCTTGTTTGGGGGGGGGGGCGATTTAGTGGGGTCCTCGTGGGATTTGGGGGTGCACCCTTGCTCTTGAGGGAGGTGGATAAGCACTCACGCTTTAACTGAAGTTAGTTAATAACTATTAGGTCTAACTAAGGCTTTTATATAAAGACAGCTGACTTATCCGACAGTTTGGTTCCAAAATTGTCGGGCGAAAAAAATAGTATCTGTACAAAAGCCTCATTGCAGAAAACTGGTGTCCAAACTTCAGATGTGTTGCCTGATTGGTGTTTGATTATTTTATTCTGCAGATGAAGACGATTTAATTAATACAAATTAAAAACAAATAAGGTGTGGAAATGACGTTAATTACAGTAAACATTTTTCGATACATTTTTGTTGAATTTGTGAACTAAGTTATCTTTCTAGATTCACCTTAAATGACATTTTACTCAACTTAGCATCAATTTTTTCACGACATAGCAACCAGCGAACATTAGAACGTATTAATAAATACTGGAAACGAGGTAGGATTCAAATCTGTCTTGGAACCAAAGTGTCGGATAAGTCAGCTTGCCCTTTTCAAGGGGCATTAGTTCTTACGGAGAAAGTTATGTATCTCAATAAGTTAACAAAGGATTTGCGAAATAAAGTTCTATTTCAAAACAAATTTTTATAAACTCGATAAATTTGAAAAAACAAATTAAATTTAAACACCTTTTCTAAAAAAGACACAAATTCTAAATTAGTATACCGTATAGCAGGTTACTGGAGAACAAATGTATTTCATTGAATTTCGACCTTTTTAAGGTATCCGACTGCGTTAAATCGATATTTTCGAAGAAATGTTCGTTTTTTATTTTTTATTTTTTTTATGATTCTGTTCTGTAGTTTGATTTATTAGCTTTACAAAACTGTCTTATTTTTTACTCTATGTAAAACCACAACAGGAGTTATAGCTGTATTATTACATAGTCAAACACTGTACTCCAGACCAGGAGTTGCGTTTAAATGCGTTTTCCGAAGAATGATATTTTTAAAGAAAGTTGTCTACTGTAACAATGATATCTCAAAAAGTTATTCAAGTATTGATATGAAATTTTCTGAGATAGTTCTCTGTAACATGCTTGATGATTTCCTCTAAAAGCTAAGCTGAATTTCAGAATTAAGTAATATTTTTATACGGATAACTTGAAACAAAAGTATTTGTTTTCAAAAAAATACCAGTATAGGAATTTCGTTCAGCTATATTTCAAAACTTTTTTGAAACATAAGAAATCTTTTAGAGCAAAACACAAGTAAATATCTTACAAATGCATTACTTCAGGGATTTATGTGTAAGTACACGTAAGACACGTTTTTTCGCTGTTTTTCTTCAAACTTTTCCAATTTTTAAAAAAAATAATATTTTGAAAGCTTGTTTATTACATGTTTTTCAGAGTTTTGAAACATATGTAGTTAAAAAATAACTTTTAAAAAATGTCCAAGTTATTTTTCAAAAGAATGTCATCGAACGCAGTCGGATATCTTCATCGCCAGATCGACAATCGGCTAATTTGAGCTTTTGGGTAGAAGGTTTCACCGATTTTTAGAAACAAGAAACCCAACGAGTAGGGTCTTACCGAAATCCGTAATTGCGAAGGATATAATTTAAATTCAAGTCGTCAAAATTCAAATAATACAGTCGAACCCCGATTTAACGAACTTCTATTTAACGAATTTCGCGTTTTAGCGAATTGTTCTTTTTCTCCGACTAAAATGAAGGTGAAAACCCCTGTTTACCGAATAATAAACTCCAAATTAACGAACTATTTTAACAGCTGAAAAAATATTATGTTGTTAATTTGAGTTGGACAATATTGAAGTGCTTTCCAAGTGTCTTATCCATCTTGTGCAAAGCAATAAAAGCCTTTTCTTGGAATCAGCAATATTTGACGGGCGAGTGGGTAATCAATGAATAGTACGAGCGCCGACTCCATGGGACTAGAGGGGGCTTCCCCCCCTCCAATAATTTTGTGACTGTGTGTGTTTCAGAGGAAGTGGCCAGTGCTTTACTTAACGATAAGTTTCTTTTTAATTGAGGAATGTCAATGGCAATCGTACAGCTCTAACGAATTTGTACGCCTTTATGAATTTAAGAGTGCTATGACGGTGCATTGCGTCATATATGAGTTGGCTGAACTACAAAAGTTGGTTTTAAATTCATAGCCACAAGCAATATATGCCCACTCTGCACGGCTCACCACAAAATAAATCTGTGAAAATCTCCTTTAAGACAAGTGACATGATGTAATTGAACCAGAAAATTCGCATACATGATTTTTAGATTCTTATACCTTGAAAATGCCATGTCACATATTGCTGGTTCATGCAAATTGCACGCATCAGAAAATATATAAAACTAGCTTTTGCCCGCGGCTTCGCTCACGTTGATGTAGTTTTTTTTCAATTGATTCAAGTTAATGGTCATTACAGGCAGAAGTCAAATAGTTACCAAAACATTGTTTGTCTCTAGTGGCGCCGACATTTCAAATTGCCTGCCCCCTTAAATGTATCAAAAGGTATGATTAAAACTGAAAATTAGGGGGAAAGGGAGTAAATGAAATGTTGGCAAAACTGAGAAGAAACCCAAAAATCACAAAAAATAAATCACGAAAACGTTCAGGAGTTGCAAGGAAGTCAGTTTGGGTAATTAACAAAAACCCAATTCGAGTGAGGTCAACTATTCTTAAATCAAGTGAAACAGTTCCCTCATAATATCCCGATCTCCATCAAATAAATAATATCCAGCGCTACACCGGCAATCTAAATTATTGTATAATGTGTAACTTCTTACCGTAGAAATCGTCCCAAAATAGGGGTCAACAATGATGCTACCCGAAATGTTTCCAATAAACAGTAAAAATTTGGCAATTGTTTGAAATTGTGTGCAAAGACAAAGTAATGGAAGTTTTTGCGCTGTTTATGAATTTGCGAATTAGTTGGCGAATTATTTTACGTGTTAATAAATTTAAAGAAAGAAATATTTAAGAAATGGCGATATTTGGTTACATGGTGAAAACCGAGAAAGAGTATTTGTGTAGTCTTTAGCTTCAAAAACAGCGACAGTTGAAAAAAATGCCAAATGCCTTAGCTATTGAAATGATTCCACAAAAAAAGTTTGGCTAGAATTCTAGCTGATCGATTAAATACCCAGTCAATACAAATAAATAAAAAAAAACCATTAATTGCCTCAAAGTTGCATTAAAACGGAAAAAAAATCAGCCAAATCCATGTATTATTTGCCAATTTTGTGCAAAAATCTTACTTCGAGATTTGACTTGAGAAAAGCCTTGAACAGTCACGAAAAGCAAAGATAGTCAACAATACAACAATAGTCGTTATCGAAAGGGAGTTGAGATGATACACTAAATATTGTATTGAGTTAAGGAAAGCCTTCGAACATGGAACTAAAAAGCTCATAACTCGTTTTTTTATTCTACTTAGAAATTTCGAACAGGTGCCATCTTCAGCAGAAAAATCAGAGCTTTCGATGGACATATAATGTTAATATGTGCAAGTATTTTTTCATCTCCATATTAGAGAATTTATACGAAAATTGTGTTTTTATTGCCCCCTAAGGGGGTTTTGCCCCCCATAATGGGACGAAAAACTACCCTATGTGTTATTCTGATGCATAAGCTATATTATTGTAAAGTTTCATCAAAATCCATTTCAGTAGTTTTTGCGTGAAAGAGTAACAAACATCCATACATCCATACATCCATACATCCAAACATCCATACAGACAAACTTTCAAATATATAATAGTAATAAGATAGCGTTTTTAAAGTACGAAAATCTGAATACTTTTCGGGAGGAATTCCCCCAGACCCCCTTTTTTTGTAAGGGGTTCCATACTCCCTGACCACTCCTTGATAACTTCCGGCCCCCTCAATATTTTTGCAAGTCGGCCTCCCTGATGAATGTTTGAAAAACTGTTTACTTTTTTTAATGCTTTACATGGAATTACTCAGTACAAACTATTGCTCAGTACAACATTACTTAGTACTATATTACTCAGTACAACAAAATTTCAAATTAACTAGTGTGTAATTAGTCAAGGAATGCTGAATAAGAAATCCCAGTTTTGGTTATTTTTGTGCAGTTTATTTTTTAGCTTTTAGATAAAGTAAGTGCAATATTTAAAAAAAAAAAAAATCGCACCCCGATATTACGAATAAACCCCGATAGGCATGCGCGTCATTTGGGAGATCAGAAGAGGAGGAGGATGGGGGGGGGGGAGAGAAAAACCACCCCTTTCACCTGAATTTTAGAAAAATGGCGAAAACAGGCTTTTTTGTGCATATTTTGTTGTTGTTTCAATGTAAAATGTTTTTAAACACAGACCCTTTGCCCCCCCCCCCCCTCAAGGAAAGTTTTGGAATGACGGGCCTGCGTTTTAGTAATGTTTTCTATGATTAAAGTAAAAGTTGTAGCTTTTTCTCAACTTTTGTATGCGTTCATAGATTGAAAAAATATTTCAAGTAAAGCGTTTTCACAAAATTGGAGTAAAAAAAAATCTGAGCATATTTTTATCCCGCGAATTCGTTTTCACGCCAAAAACCGGAATGAGTTTAGTGCTGCCATCTAATGGAAATGAAATGATACATATTCATATCTTAATTTAATTGTAAAAATAGTTGACACTTATTTTGTCTGCCAATATGCAAGGACGACTCGCACTGGGGGGGGGGGGGGGCGCACTTGTCCCCTCACTGCCAAAAGTAACGGGGTCTTGACCTCCAACTTAACAGAGTTAAAAATTTATGATCGATTGAAAAAAATGATTTTTATATGGTGAATTGATTTATTTCACGAAAGTAAAAACTAAAAGTTCCAATGAAATTTATTTTTCTCATTTTAATTCACAAGAATAGAACTCTGAAACAGATAGGGAAGTCTACGGTGGCCATCCGTCCCGGTTTTTGATGCAATATTTCACAATTTTAGAAGTTGTTTATTCAATAACTAGTCGACCCGTGCGGAACTCCGCACTTTGCTTCGAATCGTTTCGTAAGGCATTTCGCTCTTTAAAAATTTCAAAGGAAGAATATTATGAAGAAAAACCGAAAAAGGTAAACGGAAAAAGTAAGCGCACAAGAGAAGGCATGTAATTTGAAGACATCAGTAACAAAACCTCGTTAAATACAACGTTGTGATAATTTGATTATCGCTCACCTTTTGGTTGTATGTATTTTCAATGCAAACATAAATATTAAAAGTGTGGCTGAGTGACTCGTGAAAAAGCAGTAATTTTGAATGTGAAAAAACAGGTTGTGGCAAATACAGTCCTGCCCATGTGAGCATCTGACGAAAAAAAAAAGAAATATTAAAGAGATATTTATTGGCACGGATTCGAACTGGCGCCATTCTGATTAACAGTATGACGCTCCAACAAACCTAGCAACTGCGCCTTCCTTTTCGAATGCTATTCATTGAAGGAATGCGTAGTAAAACACAGCAAAAAAGCTTTTTGCTGAAAAAAAATATAATAAGATCATGCGTCGATGTTTTGTCATTAGCCAGCATGATACGATTTTAAATTATTCGTAAAACATGGAATTTGATTAAAGAATGAGGAAGAGCTCACGTAGCGATTGAAACAAATATTCTAGAGAAGTAATAAATTAGATTGAAAATAAGTGTCTTTATTTTTGAATATTGAACTATTTCCCATAGCAGGCTGCTTTAACTGTTCCGGCTTAATTGCCCGCACATGTTTTGCTTTTAATACAACACTTAAAATTTAAAACCAAAACCCGTTGAACTGTAACCGTTTTTTAAGTGTAAATTTTTGAACGTAGACAAAATGTTTTTTTTTTTTTTTTCAGCCGAAAGCAGAGGATTAGAAAATGATTTCTTGCTAATGAAGTTGATAATAATTTTAATGCTTTATATCGTATTTGCGCGCATAAAAAATTAAATGTTTATTGGGTGAAACTCGTAGTTTCAATTTGGCGTAGTATTTTTTCATTTATACAAAAGTTCAAACACTGCTATTAGAAAAACCTACATTTCAGCATACAATGAAAATGTTTTTCTGCACAAAAAGGATTCCCTTGAGGTATATCTAATACTTTTTTTATGCTTACATTATGCTTAGTGGTCTGGACGGAGTCAAAGCTTTTTTTAAAAAAAGGGGGGGGGGGAGAACATCCTTTCGATTAGCAGTCAACTTATCTGAATGATAACTGTAGCCTGCATAAAGGAGTCGAAACACCAAATAGCATTCCCACTGCATTTATTTTATTACGTGTGTTATCTGTTGTATGTTATGCGTGATATTAATGTAAATTTGCTATTATGTCGGACAGTCCGAACTGGCCCGAAGTTCAGACAGTTTATAGCCGAACGCTCTACCGAGAAAAAAAAAACACACAGATTAATTTTAATTTTTTTTTTCTTGCCGAGAAGTGTTTGTATTTTTGAAAATTTTTACAATTTGTTATCGCAGGCTGTTTGAATCGTTATGGCTTAGATGGCAGCACGTGTTCATCATTTAACAACACGATTAAAATACAAAATAATTTGAACTAAGTTCTTTTTTAAGCGTAGCTTTTCGAATGTAGTAAAAATGTAATACGCTATTTGTTTTGTTTTTTTTTTGTAAAAAGAAGAAAAATATATGTATTACCCTTTAAATTGAGGTAGCATTTTTTATTTGCACAAAGAGTCAAAACCTCATTAGAAGAATCTATATTTCAACATACGATTTATTATATTTTACTGAACAAAAAAAAAATTCCATTGTAATCTGAAATCTTAAACCAGATACTTATATTTTCGCTTACATTATGCTTTAATTTTCTTCCCGGAGCCAAAGCTTAAAAAAAAACCTTACAATTGAGTATCAATTTAGCTCCGTGTTGCATCAAGTTTTCATAACAGCTAGGAGCGTTTCTACCTCATGTATTCCCTCACATTTGTTATTCATGTAATGCGCGATATTTTTTTGATGCAGATTGTCCGGACGTGGGCCCGAACACGCATTCTCCTGGTTACCAGTCGAACGCTCTGCCGATCAAGCTATTCAGCTCTGTCGGTAACAGTGCAAGTTAAAGTTATAAATTTAACCGAAAACCTCATTCTGGTTCTTTAAAACAGGTTTTTTGCCCGAAAAAACAATTTTTAGACCGTGGGTCTATTTTTCGTCAGTAGCCTGAACGATAAGCTTTAAAATAAGGTGTAAATCAAAGATATCGATCAAGAATTGAGGAAAATCTCGCGTAGAAACCAAAAACAAGCTACAGAAATAATATATAAGGATTCTCAGGTTAACTGGGTAAAAAGTGTAATTTCAATTTGCTATAGTAATTTTTTATTTATACGAAAGGTCAAAACCTGTCATTAGAAAAAAAAAGGCTACATTTCAGTATTCAAAGAAAAATGTTTTTTTTTCTGCACAAAAAGGATTCTCGTAAAGAAGTTGAATTTTTAGACCTGATGCTTCTTCTCCTGAATTTTGCTGAAGAAAAAGATACATTAAAACGAATGTTTCCAGACGGGAATCGAACTTGCACCCTTCGCGTTATAGGCACGACACTCCAACCAGCTGGACAGTCGTATCTTTAGTTTCCAATGCTTTTCATGGATGTGATGTGTAAAAAAAAAAAGAAAGAAAGAAAGAAAAAACAGAAAAGCCAATTTTTAGACCGTGGGTCTATTTTTTCTCATTATACGATACGATATGCTTTAAAAGGAGGGTTTAATCATGGAATTTGATGAAGAACTGGCAGTGATTTCGCGTAGTGACAAAAAACTGGCTACAGAAATAAAATAGAAGGTAAGGTATTGAAGAGAAACGTTTTTATTCTTGAAAATTTTTACAATTTGCTATAGCAGGCTGCTTGAACAGTTACGGCTTAGAAAGCAGCACGTGCTTATCTTTAACCGAACGATTAAATACAAAATCAATTGAACTAAGTGCTATTTTAATCGTAATTTTTTTCGAATGTATTCAAAATGTGACTGCTTTTATTTTGCCGAAAGAAAAATGATACCTTACTCATGAAGTGGATGCTTTTTTTTTTTTTTTTTTTGCTTTCCTTCGTATTTTAAGAAATATAGCCGACCCGTGCGGAACTCCGCACTGTGCTTCAAATCGTTTCATAAGGAATTTCGCTCTTTAAAAATTTCACAGGAAGAACATTATGAAGAAGAATTGAAAAATTGTAAGCGCAGAAGAGAAGGCATGTAATTTAAAGACATCAGTAAAAAAAACATCGTTAAATACAACGTTGTGATATTTTGATCATCGCTCACCTTTTGGTTGTACGTATTTTCAATGCAAACATAAATATCATTAAAAGTGTGGCTGAGTAGTGACTCGTGAAAAAGCTATAATTGTGCTTGTGAAAAAACTGGTTGTGGCAAATACAGTCCTGCCCATGTGAGCATCTGACAGGGAAAAAAAAACATTAAAGAGATACTTATTGGCACGGATTCGAATTGGCGCCATTCTGATTAACAGCCCGACACCCCAACAAACCTAGCGATTGCGCCTTCCTTTTCGAAAGCTAATCATTGAAGGAATGCGTAGTAAAAAACAGCAAAAAAGCTTTTTGCCAAAGAAAAAATAATAATAATATTAATAAGATCATGCTTCTATGTTTTGTCATTAACCAGCATGATACGATTTAAAATTATTCGTAAAGCATGGAATTTGATTAAAGAATGACGAAGATCTCACGTAGCGATTGAAACAAACATTCTGGAGAAGAAATAAATTAGATGGAAAATAAGTGTTTTTTATCTTTGAATATTGAACTATTTCCCATAAAAGGTTGCTTTAACCGTTACGGCTTAAATGCCCGCTTATGTTTCTCTTTTAATCGAACACTTAAAATTCAAAACCAAAACCAGTTGAACTGAGTCCGTTTTTTAGGTGTAATTTTTCGAACGTAGGCAAAATGTATTTTTTTTTTCCAGCAGAAAGCAGAGGAGTAGAAAATGATTTCTTGCTAATGAAGTTGATAATAATTTTAATGCTTTATATCGTATTCGCGCGAATAACAAAATAAAGGTTTACTGGGTGAAACTCGTAGTTTTAATTTGGGGTAGTATTTTTTCATTTGTACAAAAGGTCGAACACTGCTATTAGAAACATTTACATTTCAGCAAACAATGAAAGGTGAACATGATAAAGAAGTGTTAGATTACCTTTAGGTAAATCTAACACTTTTTTATGCTTACATTATGCTGAGTGGTCCGGATGTTGTCAAAGCTTAAAAAAAGGAAGAACACTCTTCGATTAACAGTCAACTTATCCGAATGACAACTGTAGCCTGCATAAATGAGTCGAAACACCAAGTAGTATTCCCACTGCATTTATTTTATTACGTGTGTATGTTATGAGTACATGTAATGCGTAATACTAATATAAATTTGATATGATGTCGGACAGCCCAAGCTTGCCCGAAGTTCAGATAGTTTATAGCCGAACGCTCTACCGAAAAAAAACTTATCAATTTAACCGAACAACTAAGTCCAGTTTTTTTAAGCTTTATTAAAATATGAACACACCCCCACAGGCTTTTTTTTTTTTTGCCGAAAGCGACGTAAAAAATTGGAACTGCATTATAACTTTGTTTTAAAAAAATGCATTAGAACTACAGGCTCCATCAAGGTTTTGAAACAGCTAGGGGCGTTTTCGAAAACTTGATTTTTCGACCGTAAGTCTATTTTTTGTCATTAGCCAGACTGATAAGTTTTAAAATGAGAGGGAAATAATATATAAGATAAAATATTGATAAAATATTGAAGAAAAATGTTTTTATTTTTGAAAATTTTTACAATTTGTTACCGCAGGCTGCTTGAACCGTTATGACTTAGATGGCAGCACGTGTTCATCATTTAACAGCACGGTTAAGATACAAAATAAATTGAACTATGCTCTTTTTTAAGCGTAGCTTTTGGAATGTAGTAAAAATGTGATAAGCCATTTGTTTTTTTGCAAAAAGAAGAAAAAATATATATTATACCCTTCAAATTAAGGTAGTAATTTTTTTACTTGTACAAAGAGTCAAAAACTCATTAGAAGAATATATATTTCAGTATACGACTTATTATTATCATTATTATTATTATTTTTTTTTTTTTTTTGAACAAAAAAAAATTCTATATTTTAGTCTGAAATCTTAAACCTGTTACTTATATTTTCGCTTACATTATGCTTGACTTTCTTACCAGAGTCAAAGCTTTAAAAAAAGAAAAAACCGTACAGTTCAGAAGTAATTTAGCACAAAGTCACATCACGTTTTCATAACAGCAAGGAGCGTTTCCTTATCATTTCATCTATTCCCTCATATTTTTTATTCACTTCATTAAATGTTCATGCATCGCGCGATATTTCTCTATTTTTTTGATGCAGATTGTCCGGACGTGGGCCCGAACACGCATTCTCCTGGTTACGAAGAGAACGCTGTGCCGATCAAGCTATTGAGCTCTGTCGGTCATAGTGCAAATTAAAGTTATAAGTTTAACCGAAAACCTCATTCTGGTTCTTTAAAACAGGTTTTTCGGCCGAAAAAAAAACAATTTTTAGATCGTGGGTCTATTTTTCGTCAATAGCCAGCACCATAAGCTTTAAAATAAGGTGTTAATCAAAGAAATCGATCAAGAATTGAGGGAAATCTGGCGTATAAACCAAAAATAGGCTACAGAAATAATGTATAAGGATATTAAAAGCCAGTAATATAGCCCAATTTTACAAAAAAAGGAAAAGAACAACAGCTGCAGTGTGCCACGCCCCCTAATCCCCGCACTTCTTTTGACCCCCAACTTTTTTGGTGCACCAGCACATAATTAGCACATACCTATTTTTATAATAATATCACCCAATCAGATGATTCATTTTTTTCACATCTGCAACTGTTCGAAGCAGAAGCCGAAGCACCATAGGAATTAACGAAGCAACGAAGAATTTTAAGACTTTTATCTTGAAAAGTACAAGGGGGATAACACAAATAGAACTAGCTAAGCTTTTCTTATATTCTTCAAGATTCACAAATGTTTGGGATACTTGGTTTAGGTTTCACACAGCCCTGAGTGTATAAATGTGAATAATTTTTTTAGCTATCAGTTATATTTATTGTATTCTGCTGATATTTATGTTTAAAACTTTTGAGTAATGCTGCACTATGAAAGCCTGATGTTCAACAAAAATAAAATTGTCTCTAGTAAGGCAAATTTTACCTGATTGATAGCGTCGTAATTCTGGGACGAAGATCTACCAACCCTTGAACTATGCGTCCGTCATTTAGGGGGGACGGGAGGAGGCAATTGCTACACTTTTTTGAAAAAATAATGTATTTAAAAATTATGTGGAGTTTGGTATTTATGCATCTGCCACCTCACCCGGAAAAAGTTGACATGACGGTCCTAGTCAGTAATGTTTATTGATTTTTAAGAGAAAATTTAGAAACATAATATTTCCATAAAAATGGTTTTATCAGCATGTATAATCAGATAAAAATTTAAATTTTAGATTTTAATGAAGCGATTTAAAATTATTTTATTATATTTTTTAAAAATCTCAGATACATTAAATACTACGCTTTATGAATGAAAGGTGAGTTCTTATAACAAGTTCGACATCAAGTTGCTTTTTTTTTTTTTTGTGGACGCATTAGTTGAGAGACCTGTTTTGCACAGAAATGTAACTGCAAATGTCCAGGCCCGATCAACCTTTGAAATTTGGGGAAGCTCAGTCTCAGCTCAGGACCACCCACCTTTTTGTTGGGGTAGTTAAAAAACAAATCTATGCATAAATCTCACAGATGCTGCAATTATTGTTTAAATACGGAAAAAATGAATTCAAATTAATGTTCAATCCCGACCCTCGACACAAAAATGTTGTAGGGGAATGTGGGGCAAAGAGAAATGGTGAAATATTTACTCCGCGGTTTAGCGCCACATATCTGATAATATTTCAACTTTGTAGTAACACATGTAGTCTATTGCAGTCAAGATAAAGTTACCTCTGAAAATCTAAACATCCTCATATAAATAATAGCCAATGATCGAGTAACTTGCGAGTTTCAACAATAAAACTCGCGCCACGGCATGATAATCTATATATATAAAAATCTCGTGTCACGATGTTTGTTCGGGGTAAACTCCAAAACTACTGAACCGATTTATATCAAATTTCATACATATCTGTAATTTGGTCCAACTTAAAAGATAGGATGGTTTTTATAATTTTTCATTGCAAATAAAAGGTTAATTATGCATTAATAGTGTGTATTGATTGTTTGGTTCTGTAAATTCTTAATAGATGACGCTGTAAATTAATTCATCCTCAAATGTTTTGTTCTTAAGTTAGATAAAATTTACAAATGATACTATCTTACGGATATTGATGGTTATCAACAATATAGCCGTAGAAAGGAGGAGTATTGAGACCACACTTTTCAATGTAAATGTCAAATTCTACAAATCAAGTTGAAATTGATAAGCAGCGGATAGTTCCATACTCACCACTGCTTTTAAAAACGTATGAGGCTCATATAAATGTCGAGTTTTGCAGTTCCGTGGCTTCCATTAAATACAACGTCAAATACGTTAAGATCCTTATTAGGTCGCATTTGAGGTACGAGACATGGACAAAATTGACGAAAAAACGCGATGAGTGGATATATAAGCAGCAACGATGTTATCTGGCATAATTTAGTTTCCCCATGTACGAAAGAGACCCTTCTGTACAGCATCTTGCAGTACATCTTGGAAACGGTCAACGAGTATATTTTACCGAAGATATTTTCTACGAAAAGCACTTGAACACCAAAAACGATCCCGATTTTTTTTTTTTTACATTGTCAAAAACCTAATGTGTTTGGCCCGATTCTCAGAAATAAAATTATTTAACAATGTTCCACGCTATTTTACATGCACTGTAAAAAAAACCCCGAAATGTCCCTGATTATTTCCGTGGAACATCTTGGGATTTCACGGGTCTTCAACAATTTTGTTTGGTAATCAAGTATCTGCGTCAAAAAGTTTCCGGAGTTGCTACAAACGTCATGAATGCAGACTTCTCACTGTTGCGAAAAATATTTTCAGCTCCCAGTTTAAAGATTAACTGAGCGTATTTATTAAGTGTATCGGCTTCAGGTCAACTACATTCCGTCTGCATTGCCTAAAAGCTCCCAGAGAGAGTAAATGAGCCTTTGGATTCCGATACTTTGCAGAAATCGTAGGCGAGTTGGACTTATGGCACTTTCTTGCAAGTCTGTCTTGCATTTCGCCATGCTTTTAGCATTATTGTTGGCGGTTTCTTGGAACGGTACAGAGGTGTCAAGCTTTGTATTCAACTTACCTAAGTTTTTTCTTTCGGTGCAGCGACATGACTGGCTCTTAGCCTAGGATAGTACTGAATTTTTGAAAAAGATTCCAGGATAATTTCAGTAAGGTTAATGAACTGTAGTGAAGAACTGACTTCACTACCGTTGTCATGGTCCGTCCAGATGGACGTAACTCCCAATGGGAGGAAGTGAGTCTCTGGATTCCATAACTTTCCAAGAGTAACATGCAAGTGGAATACTTTCCTATTTTTTTGCAAGATACGTTACTGGAAGAAATTCGCCGTATTCACTGCCCATTTTTTTCCAGGACATTTCTTAATTGTTTTTACAGTGTTGAATAAAATCAAAAAATTCATGGAAGCCACGCAAACAAAGAACACAACATTCAACAACCTCGGGCATAATTAAAAATTAAAGCCAAGACGTTGGGGCCAAAACTTTATCCAAAACAAAACTGTGCTTCCAAAACAAAGTGAATGTTGTTTTTGCATTTGTTTTCGTTAAACATTCCCGAATAGACGGGAATATTTGCAGACCGTTATTTGTCGAGTGTTTCGTACACATCGCGATGCATTTCGCGAATTGTAATTATTGGTAGCAGACAATCATTGGGAGTTGCAGTTTCTAAGGCAGGTTTTGCATAACGAGAAACAGTATTTGTCAACTGTTTAAGATACTTTTGACGATATAATATCCAACACAATCATCATTTCCATGGGAAAACTATATAAATTTTATGCTTGAAATATACTCCATAGAGTTAATCAAACACACCGATGTTCAAATCAAGATTTTACACCAAAGATGTATGATACAGCTTTAGTGTTGATCGAAGATTTATGCATTTCAATTTCAAATCTGTTGTTTAGTTATTATGGTGTGACATCACCTGATCGATTGGTCACCGACTTAGTTAACACTGATTTACAACGAAAGAAAACAGTGCAATGACGCTGTCTTAGCTACAATTATTGTAAATAATGAGCCATTACTGACAGCTGGAAAAAACATCATAATCAGATTGTGCTAACCGTTGATGCTGAACAAGGCTATACAGTTGTCGATTAAAACAAAGTCGTAAACATTCCAACTGAATTTTTAAATTCTCTGGATATACCAGGAATTCCACTAGACGGTTTCCGGTTGAAAATTGGTTCACCAATTATTCTTTTTCACGGTTTAAACCCACCTAAATTATGCAACGGTACACGTTTCTTCATCAAAATTTCAACAATTTTGACCGAAAGTTTAAAGGAGAAATTTTTGTGTTGCCACCTAATCCGTTTACAGCGTCATAATTTTCAAACACATTTAAAAGGTTTTAATTTCCGTTTTGTTTAGCTTTTGAAAAGACCATAAATAGATCTCAAGACCAAACAATGTCTACTTTCGGTTTGGACTTGAAACATACATGTTTCTCTCATGGGAAACTATCTATCGCTTGCTCACAAGTGGGAAAGTTATCATACCTCTTTGTGTTAGCAAAACAGAGGTTAAACAAGAATATTGTGCACAACTTAGTGCTTAGATAATTTTCAGTTTTCAAATAATAGAAACAGTAGATCGAAGTCAATGTTATCTACCTCATTTATAAATTTAATTTTTAAAAGTTTTTAATTTAGTTAATGTATTTTGTAAAGAAGTTATTTAAAACAAACTATAGAGAAATCTGAGATAAATAAAATGTAGTGTACATTCTAAAAGTGTATATTGGTTTATGCTTAATTTCTACGTTCCGATATTTTACAATCAGTACTACTATCACTTGCAAGTTATTTTGCTTTGATTTATGGCCGAAGTAATACTTGCAAAATTTACTAAGCGTAAGTACAGTTCTTTTGCCATTGAAAATTTAGTAAGTACTTACTAAACTCAATAAGTACTTATTTCAGCCTAACACACTCATTATCAATCTCATATGATATGTTTTAAAATTGGCTAGACTATTTTAAGCTTCACTAAAAATATTAATTAGATTCTATCAAAATACTGAGTAAAAGCATATTTAATCCAACTACTTCTCCACAGCAACGCGTGCCTGGGTCAGCTAGTTTGATAATATGTTTTGGTAATGTTTAACATGCAAGGAAAGGCCTTATTGACAATTCTGAAGTCGATCCGGTAACTTAAGTGTCATTCCATAGAAATGTCAACCTCAACCTCAAAAATTTTTTTTCCGCAAACCCTTAATTGTGACCTATCATTTCATTCAGCATACTTTCTATTACATAAATTCAGTATCAGTTTGCTAAAATTTCATTCGGTGTTTTTCTTCTGACTCTAAACGTGCGAGGTTGTGGAAAAGGCTTAACATACGCAAAAAAAAATGCGTCTACGTTTTCTTGTCTAATGTTAAAATTTTTGCAAATTTTTAAAAGAACTATGTTTATTCTAAATGATTAGATGTTGGCCCAATAAAATTGACTCTTCTTTTTGTATACATTATAAGATAAGTATTTTAACTAGTTTGGTTATTTCACTGAAAATATTTACGTTACGTTAGTCACGAAAATGTACTATTTTCTGCTTAAAAACTAAACCAGATGATTGAACCAAACAGTACTTTTTATTTTCTTACATCTGTGTCATATCTACTTAAAAAGTGCAAAATATTTATTTCAGTATCAGTAGATATAAAATAATTAGTGAGACTAACGTAACATTTGAGCTGTGACTAACGTAACACTTTAAAAATGACTACTAATATTTAAAACTTATTTAATTTAATGTACATTTTTATGAACAATTTTGAATATGTAGACATTCTATATTGGTTAAAAATCTTAAGAGTGAAAAATACCAGTAAATTTACATTGTATTGACCTTCTGTTTACTTAGAAAAATACTTTTTTAAAGGTTTTATAAAGATACTTCCAATTTAAAGAATTAGTAAAAAAGAAAAGAGGTAAGTAAAGAAAAATGAGTACTCTGCTGAATGTGCATTCAACACAAGAATCCAAGCTTAAGAATTAAGATAATAGAAATACAGTCTTAACAAAGGAGAACGTCTCTATTTTTTAGAAAATACATCTCCACCTATTATTGAAATGAAGTAATTGCTGCTCGTTGGAAAACACTTGAAGATGTTACATGATACAGTGACAATAAGCGCTGCTGACATATATTTCAGAAGATGCAAGAATGACATTTAGAAATTCAAACATTTGCGGTGATATCTGGAATCAAAATGAATTCTGCAAAAACGTTCGAATTTTTTTTTTTTTTTCAATTTTACATTTTAATTCAAAAGCATGCACAACACTATTCGTTCGATGAATCAGTAAACCTTAAAAAATAATAGGCCATTGAAAAGTACTACGGAGTTTCTTAAAACGATAACTAGTATATCGGCAGAATACTAGAATTCGGTGAAATTATCAATTTGCATAAAGTTAATTTTTAAAAGAGATACATTTAGGATTTAATTAGCCCAAGAATGATGTTACGTATTCAGTTTGTAAAAGCAGTTTTTTATAAATTTGTTTATTTTTTTTTTTCGCACATTCAAATTGAGTTAATTGAACTGAATCCTTCCATTCAATTTCTTACACTAATATAGAAAAAAAGTAAAGAAAGAACCATAGTGCAACACAAAGAAGGTTCCTAAAAATTGTAAAAGTAATATAAGAGCAAGAATTTAATTATAAAAAGTTTTTTATATGCTTTCATTGCTTGTTATCCGATGGTTACGTTAGTCACGTTACGTTAGTCACACACAGTTTTTCGTAAAAGTACCATTAAGGGCCAAAATAGATTCATTTTTAACAAATCTGTCGTACATTTTTAAAAATAGATTGTTTACCTCTTACAAATATATCGGCCAATTTTAAATGCCTGCGTAAGTTTCAGAAAAATTTGCCTCGTAACATATGCATTGTTTCTCAGGGTTGCAAAAATGTTACGTTAGTCACGATGCCTTTTTTGGTGAAAAAACACCTGCCAGCGCTTATTTTGCTTCAAGTTCTTGGTAGAAATGAAAAATAGTCACCTTGTACATTTTAAATCTGCATATTAAACCAAAACACACTTATTTTTACTCCCGGTGTAAGTAAAAAGAGTTTGAAAATCAGCTGCGAATGTTACGTTAGTCACTATGGAATAACCCTTAACTGTTTTACTGGTTAGACAGTCATTTTAGGGGAATGAAGAATCAAAAAAGTGGTTGAAAATCAACGCTATCCACTGGAGCTTAGGGTTAATCCACTGGAGTTAGGGTTATCAAAGTATCACAGAACAGGTAATTGCTTCGTTCAAATTTAGAACAGTAGAAGCAGTTTTCACCCGTCATACCTTGACGGGTGACTTTCTAGTATGATAATAAAAGTAATTTTCCAAAGTTGATACTCATATTGTAATATTTTGTTGCAAGTCAAAAACTGTTTTTGTTATTATTAAATGATAAAGCTCTTGTTATTACCGTTTTAAATATTAATTAAGATCTACTAATATTCGGTACAGTATTCATTTGATTGATATTGAGCTTATTTGTGTTTAAAATAATTTGTACAGTTATTCAAGTACAAGGCGAAGTAGATGGGGCAAAGTGAAATAGCTTATTTCGTTTACTTATTTATTACTTTGTTAATCACTTGCATATTTATTTGCATATTTATTTATTAACTATTTCATTAACATTCTTTATTTTAACAATTCCCTTATTTATTCATTACTTCACTTATTTTCTTATTAATTCACACTATTTTATTCACTCATTTATTTTTGCTCGCTTATTAATTAATTTATTTAGTTTTTATTTGATTTTTTTTTCATATAAGGTAAGCCCTCTTGCCCTTAGGGGATGGGAACCCCGGAAAAATTCGATGAAGTTGATTTACTCTTGACATGTACATTGTATATATAAAAAATCAAACCACGATTCAATGCATTTAACGCGCGGCTAAATACACTGTAAAAAAAACGAAACTGATAATTTCCGTGGAACGTTTCGGGATTTCATAGGTTTGCATCTATTTTCTCGTAAAATCAAGTATATTTGCAAAAAGGTTTCCTGAATTGCTACAAGTTGCACGAATGCAGACTTTTCAGTGGTGAAAAAAATATTTTTAGCCACCTTTTTAAAGATTGACTGAGCTTGTTTATTAAGTGTATCGGCTTGCTTTGACACCTCTTAGTTCAGATTAACTAAGCTCCCAAAGATAGAGCATAAGTAATTAGATAGCTGCAGCTTTGCAAGGTAAGAATTACAGGCAAGCAAGTTGCCTGGTTCTTATTACAGTGGGGGCGGGTTTATTGAATCAGTGGTTAATTGAAGACGCAGCATTAATGAATCAAATCGTTAAAAACAGAACACAAACCTGCTTTATTAAATAGGTGTTTTGTGGAATCAAAAGTGATTCGAACAAACGTGATTCATATAAGCGGCGGCCACTGTAGCTATTCTGCATTGAACTTTGTCGCATTAATCCTTCTAGAACTTTCTTGGAGAATCAGGAAAGTTCTTATCGATTACGTTAACCTATATAAATTCTTTTAAAAGTTCAAGAGACGTGACTGGCTTTAACTATTGCGATTTCCGTATTCTTCATAAAGATTCAAGAATAATTTCAGAAAGGTTTCTGACATATAGCGGGAAACGTTTCTGTTTTTTTGCAAGATTTGTTAATGGCAGAAATTAAGCACATCAGCTGCCCATTATTTTCCAGGAACGTTTTTTTTTTTTTTTAATCGCTTTTACAGTGTAATTCTATCTACCATCAAAATACTTTCAATGTTTATAAGTGCATAGAGTCAA
This sequence comes from Uloborus diversus, assembly GCF_026930045.1. NCBI lineage: Eukaryota > Metazoa > Arthropoda > Arachnida > Araneae > Uloboridae > Uloborus > Uloborus diversus. The sequence goes on along the minus strand of NC_072738.1, from coordinate 44,390,498 downwards.
AACTGAAAATACATCATTAAATCTCTCTTCTCAGGTCCAGTCGATTTCTTGGAAGCAGACATATCCATGGGCTATGACACAACCTATCCCACAGCAGATATCCCTTCTCCTGTCCCAATCATGGCACACCCTCCAGAGAACACTTCCGACATATCCTTCGACACGTGGATACAGAAAGTGGTTAAGAGCGGAGCCAAGAAGGGCATCAAGCTAGACTTCAAATCTGTAGAAACAGTGGAGCCTTCTTTGGTGATACTTCAAAAGCGAGTTCAAAACGTAAAGTATTTCTTCTTTAATGTATGCATATTCTTTCAAGTCAGGGCTTACAGTTAGAGAAGGAGAGGGGTGACCCCCCTCCCTAGAACAATAACCCTAATATGGGCAGGTAAATGGTAGTATCACGGTAAATGGTAGTGATACGGACAAAGTTTGAAAACTGGCATTCTGTACAATGCCTAAGCATTGTATTATACACTAATATAAAACCAAAACGTTATTGAGTACTCTGCCGTGTGCAGGTAAACAGCAGTATCTGCAGAAATGAGTTTTCGAGATATTTGAAGAAACGCGTTTTGGTTTCAATACTAACAATAGGGAAATATTGGAATTAGACGTCTTTTTCGTATCTTTTTTTCAGCGGAAACCAAATAAGCGAGCTTGTACAGTAAAGATAACGTACAATAGATGACAAAAAAGCAAAAAAATAAAAAAATGAAAAATTTGCAGTTACTTCCCTTTACCTGCACAGGGCAGTACTACCAGGTAACGTTTGGGGATTTCGAGGGTTTATTCCACATTCCTGTGAAAAATAAGTTTTTTGCGAAACAATTTTCTGAATTGCAACAGTTCCATTAATGCCCATTTTATACCAGATAACAAAAGTAACTGATGGCAATATTCTCTCATAACATACATTGATGTCTTCTTGTTCACCAGCAAAGAAAATATTGTGACTTTCTTGTAGTGAAACCCATCATTGAAGTTATTAAAGTTATTGAAGTCACTAGCAAGTAGTTGAACACTAATTTTAAATAATCAATGTATTTAGACGAATGACAATGTAACATGGGTTTAACGATGTTTATTCATCGGCTATCTGATTCAATGAACTTTCATTTCAAATGTTTCAAATAACCGAAGAAATTACTGTGTGAAATAATTGGGACTTATCTTTTAGTGAGATTTTAATCGTTAACCAGTTTTAA